>NW_025999842.1:64477392-64526041 GCF_001458135.2 Marmota marmota marmota
ATATATATATATATATATATATATATATATATATATATATATATATATATTTTTTTTTTACATGGATACAATCAATATCCCTAAATCCACAATCAACTTTTTAACGTCCCTGGACCATCCTTACTTATCTCTGGCCATGTCATTTTCAGCCAGTTTCCATTTTAGTATATCTCCCATATCTATCAGCGCAGTTTTTTTGCTCTTCCCAGGTGACTGTGGCACTCACTTTGTCTCCCAGGTCACTCAAAGGTTTTACCTTCCATGTCACAGTCATGGGAGAGAAAATTCTTCTGATCTACTTAGGCTAGAACTGTACACTATTGCTGTCCAGGTGCTGGCTTAGAATTGACAGTGAAGTCATAGCAAAGGGAGTGAGTGCCTGTGAGGGAAAAGGGCGAGTAAGGGTTGGGCTGGTGAGAAAGGACCCTTTAGACACCCCCTCCCCATCCCTCTGAAGGGCTGAGCTGGCAGAGCAAGAATGGCCCTTCTCATGTTGTCTGCTCCACCTGTTTAAGGTGAGCATGCTCTCCTTGTTTGAGGAGGAGGGGGACACTACCTGGCAAGCAACCTCGTGTTCCAGGACATGGCCCACTTCCCCTCTGCCCATTGAAAATTGCCTACATCCAGTAGCACAGGACCTTGCAAGGACAGTGCCAGGATTGGTGTGAGGAAAAGGTTGTTTTGCAAACCATTTAGTCTAAGGTCCCTCCTCCCCCAACAAACTAACAAACAAGTAACACCAGCAACAGTGATGAAGAACATTGAATTTATGAGGGTCCCTGCTTTTGGCAGGCCCTGGACTTCAATATCTTCTTGCTTTGCCCCAGGAAGCTATCCAAACCTATGTGAGTCACTAAAGGAGGGCCCCTTTTGTGATCAAAAGACTGCTGATATCAAGCTATCAAGTAAGGCTAGGAAACCACCATAATCAGAATCTCACTACAATAGCCACAGCTCTATTGCTGGCTCTGGAATCACACTGTGGCTGTAAGCATCTGTACCCTCAGAATGGATGCCACAGGCCCTGCTGTCAACCCTTCCAAGCCAGTGACCACAGTCCAGGACCCTGTTAATGGTACAGCAAAGAAATCACATATCTTCATAACCAGTATGGCAGCAGGAACAACAGATGCCTGGCCTCTGCTCCAGTTCTGCCCCTGGATTGAGAGAATCTAAAGCACCTCCAGGAGGTTGCAAAGGAGTCTGGGAAATGTATTATTTAGCTCTATTAGGTACTGTGGAAAGAATGGATGTCATGCTACTGTTTCCCCTGTCCACCCTACAGTTGAAATGCCATTTAGTTATGGTTTGAAAACCTGCAAAAATAATATTATATCTTTTTCTTTTTAAATACTTGTTTTTTAGTTGTAGTTGAACACAATACCTTTGATTAATTAACCAATTTTTTTTTGTGATGATGAGGATCAAACACAGGTCCTCACTAGGTGAGCCTCTACCACTGAGCCACAACCCCAGCCAATACTATTATATCTTGCTTATTGATTTATTTTTGTTTATTTACTATTTTTAGTATGTTGGGGATTGAACCCAGGGTCTTGTACATTCTAGGCAAGAGCTCTACCACTGAGCCACATCCCCACCCCGCTTATTGATTTATGAGAGCCACAAAAGTACAGTTTATACATATACCTTTACCTGTGTATCTACATAAACAATTACCATAAAGGTAGTAGGATTCGTAGTGATTTCAAAAATGGGTTTCAGATTTATCCCAGTGTTGTGGCTTTTCAAATACACTTATTTATTTTTTCTACAAACAGAGAAATTTAGAATAGGTTTTGAGAACACTATTCTCTCTAGGAAAAGGAGAGCTGTGTCTATGTTTAATGCTTATTTTCAAAGCAAATAGAAGCCCATATATGTTCAGCTACATTCAGTTTATGTCTTAAACTAATACACCTTGAAGGTCCTCCCAGACTAGCACATTGTACAGATACTTTTCTTTTTAGCTCTGCATGACAAGCTATGGAATGACTGTCAGATTTATATGCAGCCAGCTGTCTGTTGATCAAGATAAAGATGGTCTCCCATTAGTTACTTTAACAAAAAGAAAATGTTGCAATAACCATATGTATATAAACCTGTATACAATTTCCTAGAATAAGTTGCTGTGCATATTGATCCAATTTAAAAGTGCATGATTTCATCGAGGGCAATGTTTTGTAAAAACTTGTAATTGTTAAGACCCGGCGTTGGAAAAGGAAGTGAGACAGTTACTATGGTAGGAGTGCAAACTGGTACAATTTTTCTCAACAAGACTGTGACAGTGTTCATCCTAAGCATAAAATAACAAAATATCCAATGGAGAATACATTTCCATGTGTTGAAATTGAGTTAAGACTCCCTGGAAGGATAACAAATAATCCCACAAAACTTTTTATCTTAAGTGTGTGGCTAAAACTAGAGAGTGCAGGCTTGTATGGGGGAGACAATTTATGCAGTCTATAGACTGTATTTTAATTGTTTGATTGTGAAATGTGATTATATATATATGTATATATATACACACACACACATACATATATGTGTGTGTATGTATGTATATATATATATTTGGGGTGTTGGGTAGCATGGACTGAATCTGTGGTGCTTAACCATTGAGCCACATCTGCAGCCCTTTTCATATTTTATTTAGAGACGGGTCTCACTAACTTGCTTATTTAGGGCCTCACTAAACTGCTGAGGCTGGCTTTGAATTTACAGTCTTGCCTCAGCCTCCAGAACTGCTGGGATTACAGGCATGTGCCACTGAACCTGGCTGGCTCTCTTTTAGTTTTAGCTGGCTGAGGCTTTAATTTTTACTATTTTAAAAAATGGACAGATAATATTGTGTGCATTTGTCATGTACACTATAATGCTGGAAGCGTGTATATTTAAACCAGTCTTTCCAGTTAACTTTGTCCTGTGGGGTTTTCCAAAAGGCATTTTGTTCAAAGTCGTATCAGACTATCTGTTGGACCACTAGGTGCCGCTGTATACCCAGGATTGCCACAGCCGCCCTGCACAAGTCAAAATTTTACAGTGTTCCCTGGGCCAGAGCATAGGGCATCTCTCTCCTCCTTCTTTGTTTATAGTTGCTACAGTTGATCAAGTTCTGCAAGCGCTCCCAATATTTTTTGTGGGGCTAGATGGGGGCCTGCCTCTTGTGAAGGGATCCAGAATGGTGGTTAAACTGATGGCCACCTCTACCTTACATTTTCCACTATAGGAACCCTTGTGTGTAGGGGTATGGGCTGTGTGTGGTTTCATTCCAGCTGGGGGAGGGAGAGCACGGGAAAAGCAGACGGTCTCTCTTACCGTTTCAACCCTGCTTTTCTGGATTCAAACATTTGTCTCTGGTCACTCTCAAGTTTTTGAGACAACCAGGGTAGTGTTCTTGTCTGTGACTGTTTGCTGGGTCATTTGTATAGGAGGGCAGGATGAAGCTGAAGCGCTCCTACTTGGCTGTCTTCCTGATGTTTTCCACACTAACTATCTTTGAGTTGTTAATGTACATGTAAGTTGTTTTGTTGTTTATATATTCTTACTGTTTAATGGTGTGTGATCAGTATGAATCAATTTTACAGTCAGAAATTACAATAATTGGTTATAAACCATCCCTTCAGGGTCTGGTCCTTTCCATTTTTTTCTGATCACCATCTCTTGCTTCAGACTGGGTGTCACTCTTGTATTGCCACTCATGTTTGACAGCTTCAAGCACTGAATGCTTTTACTTATTTACTTTGGATAAGAATAATGGTTTTCAGCCAAGAGGAGTGAATCTTGGAGTTAGAGGAAGAGAATAGACCTGGTAAGAGGAAAATAGGAGTGCTGGGTCAGGGGGAAGAGCCAGGATAATGAGAGTCCTCACTGTTCTTAGTGAGTTCCCATTTTCTGTGCAAATAAGTTCCATTCCTGGGCTATGATGAACATGCACACAATAAGACAGACCACTGTTGAAATTGTGTTATTTGTGTGGGTAATGGAAATGTGTTCACCAAATGGAAATGGGCACTACTAGCCAAACCAAATTCTGTGAAGTTTCTTAGTCTGATCATGACTGTCATTTTGGCCAGATAGTTCTTAGCCATGGGCAGTTGCCTGTGCTATGTAGATTGGTTGGAGCTGCAAACCTGGTTCACTGGATGAATAACATCCTCTACCAGCTGTAATAGTCAAATTTGCCTTCAGACAGTGACAAATGTTCCACAATGGACAAAATCATCTATAATTGAGAAGTGCTGGTTTAGAGGAGAGATCTAGAGGGACTAACCAAGTCTTCTTGAAATGAGACCCAGAAAAAATTCTTTTTTTTTTTTGCAAAGATTTGTGAATCAAGACCAATTGAGAGTACTCCAAGAGAAAAGAGGAGTTCTCCTCAGGCTCCTGAATAGGCATCCTGGGTTAGGTGTACAGGGGCAATAATATTTATCTATTCAGGTGATCTCATGTGCGGTGTACTAATCTTATGAAAAATATTGGGAAATATCATTACATGGTTTTACTTTTTATTTTATTTTTATGTAATGCTTAGGATAAAATACAGGGCTTTGCACATGCTAGGCAAACGCTTTGCCACCAAGATACAGCCCCAGTCCATGGTTTTACTTTTTTTTTTTGGTACCAGAGATTGAATTCAGGGGCACTTAGCCACTGAGACAAATCTCCAGCCCTTATTTTTTTAATATGATTTTTTAGTTATATATGGACATAATACCTTTATTTTATTTACTTTTTATGTGGTGCTAAGTATCAAACCCAGTGCCTACAACATGCTAGGCAAGTGCTCTACCTCTGTTTTCACTTTTTATTAAAAACATTTTTTTTTTTTTGACACTGGGAACTGAACCCATGGGCACTTTACTACTGAGCTACACTGCCAGTCCTATAAAAAAATCATTTATTTCTTTTTGAGACAGGGTCATGCTAACTTCCTTAGGGCCTCACTATGTTGCTGAGGCTGGTCTTGAACTTGTGATCCTCCTACCTCACCCTCCCAAATCACTGAGCTTACAGGTGTGCACAACTATGCTTGCCTTACTGACAGTTTTAGGGAAGACTGAGAAGTATGCATTGGGAAGGGGTATTTGTGTGGTGAATTACTCACTGGCTGTGCCAAAAGAATGCAGAATAATGATTTGGAGAGCAGTGGTGTCAGCCTACGTCCAGTCATGAGACTCAAACCACAGAGGAATGGCAATGTTTAATATGAGGAAGTAGAGGCAATCAATGTTTAAGAAGAGGAATTATTAACACTAACAGTGATAATCTGTTGGGGGGAAAAGAGCTCTAAAGATTCATAGGTGGAGTGTCTGGGGAGCAGCCCTTATCTCTAATGCTGAGGCAGAGCGCTTAAGGAAGGAATAAGTCTAGAAAAGTTCCTGCCCCCTCCAGGGATTGAGATCCATTCCTCCTTGGAGAGAATATGCCTTGTCCTTCTGGAAGATCACTAAGGTGCCACATCTACTGAACTCACTGGGGCAACTCTCTTCAGCACCCAGGAAACCCCACCCCAGGAGATAGATCAGGGAGAATCCTGAACAAAGTCTAAAAGCAGAAGAAGGCAATGTCTGTCAGTGGCTTTCTGAGAATGGCACATTTTCTTTTGGTTTTCCTCAGCCTGTGGGGCAATGTCAGATGGCAGAGAGCCGAATTTTGTTGTGGGGTGGATTATTCATGCTGAGAGTATAACAAGGGTCAAGGGTCATTGTGGGGAGCCAGTCCAAATGCAGGCATCTTTAAGTCCTGATGCACCATGGGGATGTGACAGATCACTGTAGTGTGGTGCAGCAATGCCATGTCTCCTGAGTTGGGCTTTTCCCTCACTGGGATAACAAGCCCTAGCCCTAGGAGTAGGCTGCACCCAGAAGGGTTGAGCCACACCACCTGTTCCTTTGTAATCCTACCCCTTTGTCCCTTTTGGGATAGAATGTTCCATGGAACCTCCCCTTGTGTGTTCCCTACATAAGAATGAAGAATTCCTGTGGCTCTCTGTCTTTCCAAGGACACTTAAGGTCACAGAGCTGTCTCCCGGATTATTGAAAATGTAGTTCTGTGTGGTTGTGTGCTTTCTTTGTCATTTTCTTGAATTATTGGAGTAGTCAGATTTTGGTGAACCCAGCATTAGGTTGGTGATAGGTCATTACTATAGTGCACTGATCTGTGCTTATACTATTCTGGCTGTCCTGGTGTTAATAACTCAACCTGCAGAACAACAGATGGTAAAGTACCATTAGCGTTCCCCTTTTGAAGAGGAGGAAACAAGGATGTGATAAGCTTAAATAACTTGGCAGTGGTGGACTCTGGGATATGAACCTATGTGGTTGAACTCCTCAGCCTGAGCTCTGAAATGCATGGTGTACTGAAAATACTCCCCATTATCCCCCACCGCCCATCACTTCCAGATCCTGCAGCTTTGACCTCAGCCATTGGGTTTGACACCCACACTACATTCACTAGAGCCTCAGCCCAGGGAATTCTGGACTGGGATGGAATTGCTGATGCCACTCTGTAAGTGCCTGGAACTGACATTATATAAGCTTTGTCTCTGTGTAAAGGGTTGGGTATGGAGGGGGGAGAATACCCTTTCTACAGGGTGGTGTAAAGTCAAGGGCTGAGGTGAGGGGTAGGTAGGTAAGGGGAGGAGGTAGAGACACTGGCTGACAAGCCAATGAGATTCCTGTATGTGCTCAATGGCCTTTATATCCTTGGCTGCCAGGACAAGCTCTGTGTCATTAGCAAACAGCCTCTTGCCACTCAAAACATATGGAGGTGTTTCTTTTTCTTCAAGCCAAAGAAAGATGAGTGAGATGAATGGAGTGGAGGGAAGAAATGGAAAAGCCCCACAGAGAAACCTGAGACTGGGGGGTTCTTGTCAGGACACTGGGATCATTCAAAGGAGCATTTGGAGGAAGAACAGCTGGGCCTTGTGAAGCTGGAGAGTTGTCTTGGAGCTCCACTCTCCCTTCTCTCTGGACTCCTGCCCCCTCTCTTGTGTCATAAACTCTGTAGGGCTGCTGTTTTTCTCCATTTCTGCTGCTAATTTCTCTGCTCCGTCATGTGGCTGGCCTTTCATCATCAAGCATGTCCCTAAAGGTAACTCTGTCCCTTTGCACCAGGCTTCTCTTTGAACTTTGTCTTGTCCACATTCCAAAACCCTAGGAAGTAATGCATCTCATTGGGTCCACTCTGGTCATAGGTTTAACTGTTGTCACCTTAGTAGTGGCTGGGGGGTCACCTGAAACCCTATCAAAGTGAGCTCAAAGTAGTGGGGAGAGAGGCTCCTGGAAAGAGCCACAGACATGGTGAAGTCCCTGGAGTAATGACCACATGGCTGGGACACTGGAAGAGATTCAGCTTCAGCTGGTGTCCAAGCTTTTCTCATCTGGAATTTTGTTTCAGAAGGAGTCATGGATTAGAGTCCTGTAGACTCTGAGTAGTGTTCCTCAACTGATTTTTTTTTCAGAGTAGAAATTAGAAGTTTATTAAAGGACAGCAGAAAAGACTTCTCCCGGAGGAAGAAGGGGACCCAAGAGGTGGAATCCGTGGAAGGGATGTCCTCAACTGATTTTTGACCTTGGGATAGCCCATCCTTTATCTCTAGGTCTTAGTCTTTTCACCTGAAAAATAGGAAGACTGGTATAGAAATAAAATCCTGCTGAGATGATGACGGTGATGGTGAAGATGATAAACAATTACTGAGCATTTGCTGTAAGCAAGGCATATGTCTCAGCACTTCACACACATTAAATTAGGTAACTCACAGTATTTATCACCAAGGTGACCTCCATTGCTAAGGTTTTACACATTGTTTTGTCCCATATACCTCTCTAACCTACCCAGCAATATCAAATAAAACCCAAATGGTCCTTCCTTCCAGGTGAGAATCCTGATCATTTTATTCTCAAAGGGAAGCTCTCCTACCTGTTGATTAGAACTATGATTCTCAGTTTTAAAAACACAGTAGATTTTATTTTCCAAATTTTATGGAAGATGGAAAAAGAATGGAATGTGAAGGTTAGAAATTTGTTATCCTTGAACAGGAGACATGACCAATGCACTTCTCTCCTCACACCCACATTAGCAAGGCTGGGAGAGTGTGTGGGGTTGGAGAGTCTTGCCCTCTGCCAGTCAGGCCTCAGGGCTCAGGACCAGCTGAGCAGAGCCCTTCCTCTCCCCTCCTCCTGCAGCTTCTCCTTGTCCTGCTCCTGCTTCTCCAGCACCAGGGACCAGTCTTCCTCCTTCACCAGCTGGACACTGCAGCAGGTGAGAGCTAGGACGGCCAGCATGTTTCTGGGGAGCAGAAAGGTGCTCAGGGACCAGCTCTGTGAGTCAGGTCTGGCTCACAGTGTGGACAGGACACATTCTGCTGCTGACAGCCTTACAAATCCAGTCCTTCATGCACAGCCACAGGATTTTCAGTGAAGATCTAGAGTAGGGGGTGCACTGGGAAGGCTGGAGCAATGCAGGTGGTCAGGGTGGCAGTGATGAGAGTCAGAAGATGAATTCCTACACCCTGTCTAAAACCAGGTGGCTATAGGTTAGGCCAGTAGGGGGAAGTCATTGTCACCATAATGGGATGAGGGGTTGGGGATAAAGTCAGCTCTCCCCTGTCCAAACTCCCAAATCCTGGGGACATGTTTAGCTCCATCTTTCCCCAAGGAGACTATCCTTCCCAGGTTTGGGTGAGGTCTTATCACCAGGGTTCAATCTGTCAAATATATATTTCATATTTTTATACACATATACATATATTAATATAATTAAAATTTGTTTAGAGGTTATAAAATTGGATAAAAATAAAAGATTAAAGCCCCCTCTCCACACTCAATTCATACCCCAGAAGTAGCTACTACATCATTTCCATACAAGTGAGAGTAAACTGCACCCAATGGCCTGAGAATGATAGCAGGTGTGGCACTGGGCTGTCCTCCCTGCTGCTCTCATCTCCTCTGTGCAGAAGCACAGGCACAAGTCCCCTTCTCCACAACTCCTCTTGCACAGTCACGGACGCAGGCGGCAGGGGTTAGTGCCCATGTAGAAGTCCTCAGCTAAGAGCAGGCTCCCTCTGCAGTCCACGTCACTCAAAATTATGCATGTCCTTATTTCCACAATTTGAATAGAGTAGTGAGTTGGGGCCCAGTATGTTCCCTAACTTTGTTTTCTAACGTGTTCAATTTCTAGTCTCCTCTACTCTCTGTTTTAGACCCGAAATAAATGGGTGCAATGCCATGAGAGGGTTCCACTCCTGTGCACTTGTGTGGTGAAGGTGGTGAAGGTGTTGGTGGTTGTAATGGAATCCTGATGGATGTCTGAGCACATGGCAGGGATCTTTTCTAAAGGCAGAGCAGTGGTTTCTGCCTCTAAATGTGACATAGTGAAGGTGGAGTCCCCTGTGTTTCTCCTTTTCTAGCAAAGCAATAAACTTTTTTCCTGTTTCTTAAATCATGTTCTTATTATTGGATTGGCATTGGGGACAAGGACTGAGATTTCAGTAACAAATCTGGCTCCCCAGATGGGGAGAACAGCCCCCGCTCTAGCTTCCTTGGGCAGGCCTGGCTCTTCAAAGAACCCCACTTCCATGCTGAGGATGCAAGGTTGCTGGCGAACTTGCTGAGAACCAATTGCAGGAGAGATAGGAGTCAAGTGCGTTTGCCTCAAATCAAACCAGAGGAGCTCTTCTGTGAGTATAGGAGGAGACTGAGGGACCATCCCAGAAGCTGCTGAAGCTCCTTTTGTTTCAGGGAACTCCCACCTTCTCTCCCTGAACCTGAATGGTACAGGTTGCTCCATCTTGGTCCACTTCAAGAAAAAGGAAACAGAACTAAGTGAAGTTGCAACACCCAGATTGTTTGGTAAGTCCCCAGTGGGCAGGCCGAGACCCTTTATTACAGATATTGGGTTCCTCTTCATGGGAACTACTGGTCCCTTTTGGTGTGGACCTCTGTGTAACTACTGGTATAGAAGTCACCATTAAGTGGGACTCTGGAACCTCGGGATATTTACTCCCTTCTGATCCGTTCTAGGTTCTGATCTGCTTGTTGGCTGTGAGCTTGGGAATTCCCTCTGGTCATCTGTTTTTTGTTTTTTGTATCTGTTACTGCTCCTCTTAAGACATGGCCATATTGAACATATGATGCAAAGGAAAGACTACCGACTCCAATTTTAAACCAAATTAAAGCAAGTTTACATTGTGTACACAAGAGAGCTGATCAGCAACCACCTCATCCAAATGCAGGGCCAGAGAACAGTGTCTGGTCTAAGAGCAGGAAGGTTTTTATAACACAAAAATTTACAAAGGTGGGTATCTTGGGAGCTTACAGTTGACAGGGTTCTGGCAAGCATAATACAAGGGCAGATAGCAGGTTAATGATCTACATGGCTTAACATGTCAAGGTAGGGAGTAAACTCAGATTCCAACATCAAAGTTAATGAGGAGCAGCTGAGATTTCAGGGAGGGTTGTTATCTGGTCAGGGAGAACCAGGCATGGGTAAGTTCAAAGCATGGGCAGGAGTTCCAAGCAAGTTTAAAACATCAAAGTATGATCAGGCCAAATGGAAATCTTAGGACTTTACAGTAAAACAGAAATGATGTTTTGATGACTTTGTGATGAGATGGCTCTCAATCTTAAGATGGAATTAAGCTGGGTTCATCAGCCAATATAGGTATCTCTAGGGAAACATATTGAAGAAATTTGTACATGCACATCTGTCTGTTTTAAAGGTTCCTGTCTGTCATCCTTGGTTTTGGTGGTCCTATCTTCATTTTTTTTTTTTTTTGTATTTGTCATTGGCCCTTTAAGACATGGGCCATGAAGCATTGATCTTACTAGTAGTCTTTGGAGCCTAGAGAGCTTGGCTGAATGTGCCATGCATTGGTATAAACCTGTCTAAGAGAAAGACAGTTGACTTTAACACAATCTTACCTTTGAATGGTTTTTCTGGATTATTATACAATTCATAAGTTGAAGTAGGCCTGTCAGGGGTAAAGTATGTGAAAGATCCTGTATGGACGGGCACTTATGAAGTTGCAAGATCAGGGTTCTCAACCATCAGGAACTAAGCGGAAGGTGCCAAAGGCATTGCTGCTGGTGTGCAAGGATAGCAAGACACCAGAGGAAAGGGTCAAAAAGATTTCAATCACTGTTCCTCATCTCGGCCCCTGTCAGCTACAGGTCATCTCACTGTGGGTCAAGGACACCAGCCCTAAACTTGGGGGAAAAAATCACAAAAAACTGCCTGGGCTGTAGAACAATAGCCAGAACTGGCCTCTGTCCTGCCTTTCTGCCCCTTTTGTTCTGGTGTGGGGGGATGGAGGTTGCTGGCTACAAAGGATGTGATAGTAGGTCCCAGCACTATCAGTTTATGTCCAGGGGACAGGAAGAGTCTCCACTGTTAAGATCTGACAGGGCAACCCATTTGGCAAGGGGATATTCATCACTGGGACAAGTGGTTCTTGCTACAACACTATCCCATAAACTAAAAGCCTGGGGAGTCTGGCAGGACAAATAACTGCACCCAGAAAAGAAAAAGACAGAAACTAAGGACAACCTGTGTTTCATAGGCAGCCTCTGCAAAGGGATCTTCAAGAACTCCTAAAGAGAAAAATGGAAAGGGCTTCTTGCATTGCATATCAGTCTGCCTAGTATAAGAAAAGGCCCAAAAGGAGCCTCTGGGTACAAGTGACAGTGGGGAACTCACTTAAAGTTGATGGCATTGTGACAGTGTTCATGGAGACAGATCAGACTCAAAAATTCCTTGAAAGCAACATGGGAGAATAAAGATTAAAATACAGTTTTTGTATATGCTGGGTTGTCCAACCCTCTCCTGGGATGAAATTTGTTGTGTAAATTAAATGCACAGAAAACATTCATAAGGATTGTTTTGGAATATGAATTTTAAAAAGATTTTAAAACTAGAAAAGATAAAAGAACATTACAGGTATAGAAATATATTTTAGTATGGAAAATTAGAGGGTAAGAGAAATGTTTCTGAATGAGAAAGTATTTTGTCTGGTAAAGCAATATTCTTGTGCTAATGTCCCAGATTAAAGATGACAAAATTAAGGATGTAAAGTTGTGAATGTCTAAGTAAGTTGCAGAAAGTCTGGGGAAGGCAAATCTCAAAATTTTTTTGTGTGATTAAATTGGCTATAATTTATCTATCAAGATAATTTTCTTCTATTTCTTGGGCTTTATTACTTGTGGAAACTAAGTCTTAAAGTAATTAGGGTTTGTATCTGTTTGAAAGACTGAAATGATTACTTTGTAACTGGTTAAACAACTGTTACTTAAACCTACCAATATAGATGACACCCTAAGTATGTGACTAGGTATAATATATGCATCTGAGAACTATAGCTATCTAAGCTTTGTCTAAGTGTTATGTTAAAATTTATAAAATGAGGGGCTGGGGTTGTGGCTTAGCCGTAGAGCACTCACCTAGCACATGTGAGGCCTTGAGTTTGATCCTAAGCACCACATAAAAATAAATAAATAAATAAATAAATAAAGGTATTATGTCTAAATACAACTGAAAAATAAATATTTTTTTAAAAGTTTATAAAATGAAAGTGTATGTAAGTTTACCATCAAGATAACCACTAACTGCTCTCTCTTTTTTTTTAAAGAGAGAGTGAGAAAGAGAGAGAGAGAGAATTTTTTAATATTTATTTTTTAATTTTTGGCGGGCACAGCATCTTTGTATGTAGTGCTGAGGATTGAACCCAGGCCGCACGCATGCCAGACGAGCGCAATACCGCTTGAGCCACATCCCCAGCCCCAAACTGCTCTCTTTTATACATTGTATCTGACATTGAAGGGCCATGCTCTCAATTGAAGACCTGTCTTATATATTTGTTTTGAGTAAGACAATTTCTTATCATTAACTCTGTTTCCTAAATGTATAAGAGATTTAAGCCTACTGACTTTGTTAATCCATGCAGACCTGTGATTACTGTTACCATACACTCTGGATTCTAAATTGCACTTTAAACGTTAAACTTAGTTGAATGCAAAGCTTTGCCAAGTTGATGTTCTCCAAACTAAAATTATGTGTAGCAAAATCTCTGTTTTATATAAAAATAACAAATTTGGTTGGTACTGATTCATATCATTTGTCATTTTACAGCTGAATCAAGTAATCTGTTGTGAATAAGTTATATATACAATTTGGTGTTAATCTTCCCACTGGAATTGGAATTTAAATGCATTTTGGAAGCTAATAATGAGAGCCTGATCTGTTTAAAGGTGAAATTGTAAAACATGGAAGCATTTTGCCACTTTTTCCACAAAAAGAAAGTTAAAAGCTCTCTTAGCCTTTGTTTGAATCATGTTTCAGATGTAATGTTGTATTGTGGCATTTGTCAGGACCTCCACCTTACCCGAGATCAAACTCTGCCTCCCACCTTACTACATGTTAGAATGGCTCCCACATAGGCTAGACTTGAGCTCATTTAGGGTTGTGATAGGTGGGGTTGTCTGGAGGTTGATGATAGCTTCAGTCCGGTAGGTGCTGGACTGGTTGGCTGGGCAAGTTGGTAACAAGGTACCCTCACACCCTCTTCCAACCTTCTGACCTGATGTAGCCAGCCCCATCTGTCCCCACGTCCTGCCCACACCCGCCCAGTTGATTGAAATCAGTTGCTCTTAGTGGAATGGCTGGATGCAGAATAAAAGCTAAGAAAGAGAAACCAGTGATAAAACCACAGGACAGAGAAAGTAATTTTGAAAAGCAGGGGCGGGATGTGCTAGCCGATCTTAGGGATCAATCTTCCACACTAACATTAACAACATGGAGCCTGCACTTGCTTCATTTATATCACGGAACATCAAAGGTTTTCCATGGAATCTTCTTTGCTAAATAAGGTAGGAATGGGCTGTCCAGTTCCCAACAGGTTATGCCCAACTCTAGAGCTATGAAAGGGATCTCCCTAGTAGAGCAGAGATAGAGGTCATGGGTTTGGGCAATCTAAAACAGGGGGTGGGGGGAGTCTGTATAGTTCCCAAGGAAAAACCTAAATCTCCATGGCTCGACAACCAGTGAAGACCCTCAGGTAATTTGCAGTTGGCTCCCTGCACCAACACATATCAGGACTAACGGAGCCCAGGAGCCCAGCTGTCTCTAGCATCTCTAACATATGCTTCCCCCAGGCAAAATGCCCCCAGTCTGAATGTTCACAGGATTGCCTGGCCATGAACAACCCATGAAGACCCACTCACTATCTGCCAGATAAGGATGTAAGATACCCCAGGCTCAGCTATGTTGCAGTCCCAGGATCTCAATGCCATTCCACCTTGCAGAGAGACATGAGGCATGTGCTCAAAGGAGTGACCCTGCAAAGAAGCAGCAAGATGGTGGCCACCAGAACTCCCAGCAGGAGGACCAGAGGGCAGCCAAAACCTAGGCACCCTGACACTGGACCTCAGGCCCTGGCTGGTGTTCTCAGGCAGAACTGGCTGCACTGAGATGGTGGTTGCAGCAAACCTGCAAGCACCCTGGCCCACAAGGCCCTGGCCACTGTCCCAAGACGGAGAGGGCTGTGTGCAACCAACCCTGCAGGCAACTTGGCAATGGACCTCTGGGTGACAGTGGCGGCAGTGGCACCCTGAGAGTCCCCACTGCTTCTTACCACTGTCACCACTACTGTGCAACACAATTTCCAAGGGAAACTCTGGAATCCTTGAAGGGCTCTGCCATTACTCTAATCCTGAGACCAGACCTCAGAGAGGGAACTGCAGTCCCTGAATTGGGACACCAAAAGGCAATGGGAGTCATTTGATGACACTCAAGCTGCAGAGCAAAGGGGGCTACTGTAATGGGCAGGAGAGTCAAAACAGCAAACAGAATAGTCTGCAGACTCCTGCAGCCCGAGGATGTGAGTTCATGGTGTTCCTGGAAGTGAAAGATATGAGAGGTTTACTAAATCCTCACTGGATCTGAGTAAACAGAAGAGTTTAAGACCAAGGGGGGAGGTCTAACTGGAATAATAAAAACAGCTGTATTACCTCAATCAATTCCAAGACCTAAGCCAGATTAGAAACCCAGAATGATCTGAATGAAGAGGAGGTGTGTTGCAATGAGTAAAAACTTGGAACACAAGTGCAAAATTATACTTTTAATGTTAGTCCCAACATTATGTAATAGAGACGTAAGGCCTATTACCTTGGTAACCACAAACTAGGAAAAATGAAATAACCAGAACTCTTTCTGGCTACACTACCACACTACAATATGCAACTATATATCTAAATGCTATATGAACACATTCAAAAGCCCAGAAATAATGCCAAGATTGTTGTGAAGTTGCATGAGCACATTGTTAACTGTACAGGTTATTATCAAGTTACATATCAAAAGATTAATTCAATTTGTGCTCTGACCAACAAATATGATAGCTATGTTAATCCTTTTCCTATTCACCACTTGGTACAGGTATATTTAAGTGGTTGTCAATTTGATGGTTGTAATTAATGGCCCATTGTGCTTTTAATCTGTGCTCCTGGTTATTTCAGATTGTAGAATCTTGGGGCAGGATTATATGCTGTTAATTGCTCATAGCATATGCCCATATGTCAGAAGAAGTAACTTTGGTAGAAATTCTTCTTATACTTTGGATATTAATCCTATCCTTGAATAAATAAAACAACATTTCAAGTAAAGAGTGTTCTGCAGTGCAATGTATTTCTTATTTTTGTTTGAATGTAAGGGTTTTTTTATTATTTATACTGAGGGAAAAATAAAATAAATAGAATTGTTTTAAACTTTCTTTCCACTATGCACACCCATACCCACATGCATACAACTTACTTCTAATTAAAGGTGAGGTCAGGTTGAGGAATAACAGCAACACCAAGAAAAAAAAACACTATTAAGGGTGAAGAGCACTGGGGAAAAAACAGAAAAATATTTTATTCCTTAAGCACAAGATGATTTGTTTTTCAGCCAGCAAAATGTTTGAGATTGCCATCTAGACTACCTGTTAGTTTAAGAGTAATCCTTAAATTCTACTTACAAAAACAAATTTGGTAAAATCACGGGTTTTAGTTACTCTACAATATGAAGGAAGCACAAAATATCAGTCACTCTCCATTAATTTTTATTGTTCAGGGTTCTCCAGGGAAAAAGAACCAAGAGACTTATTGTAAAAATTGGCTTATTGGTTATGGAGCCAAGAGAGTCCAGTGTTTGTCTGAGGCTGGAGAATCAGGAAATCAAAGGTATAATTCAGTTTGAACTAAGGACCTGGGGCTGAGGGTTGATGGTGTAAGGCCAGACTGAGTCATGAGCCTGAGAAACAATGATGGCCTGTCATATCCCAGACCAGGGAAGATGGACATCTCAGATCAAACAGAGGAATTTGTCCTTCTTCTAACCTTTTGTTTTGTTGGGGCCCTGAAAAGATTGGATGATGCCTACTCACACAAGGGATAAAAACTTCTTTGCAGAGCCTACTTACTGATTTAAAAGTAAATCTTTGCAAGAATCACCCTCAGAGAAAGACCCTGAAATGTTGCTATGGGTTTTTTTTTTTTTTTTTTGTACTGGGGATTGAACTCAGGGGTGCTCAACCACTGAGCCACATCCCCAGCCCTATTTTGTGTTTTATTTAGAGAGGGTCTCACTGAGTTGCTAATTGTCTCACCATTGCGGAGGCTGGCTTTGAACTTGCGATCCTCCAGTCCCAGCCTCCTGAGCAGGTGAAATTACAGGCATACACCACTGCACCCAGCCCAGAAACAATGTTTTACTAGCTATCAGGGTAAACCTCAGGCAGTGGGTTGACACATAAAATCAAACACCACCTTGATTATATAAGAATTCCAAACTCATTTAAATTTGTTGACATAATATGTTTATTTAACTAAAACAAAACATACAAAGAATTCCTGAAGTTATAAATGATGTCTGTCATTGTATTTTATAGACAATATTGCACCATCAATGTTGTATTGTCTTTTCATCACTGTGGAAAAACATTTTTTTAAAGAGAGAGAGAGAGAGAATCTTAACATTTATTTTTTAGTTTTCAGTGGTCACAACATCTTTGTTTGTGTGTGGTGCTGAGGATCGAACCCGGGCTGCACGCATGCCAGGCGAGAGCACTACCGCTTGAGCCACATCCCCAGCACGAACTGTGGAAAAACATTTGAAGACAGTAAACTAAAGAAAGAAAAATTGATTTCTGGCTCAGTGTTTCAGAAGTTTTAGTCCAAGTTTGGTTGACTATATTGCTTTTGGCTCTGAGGTAAGGCAGAATATCACAGCAGCAGGAGCTTTGGAGAAGAGATGGTTTAATTTATTGTAGCAATAAAAAAAATAATTTACAGTTTAAATAGAGGAAAAGGGGGAGGGAGATGTGGGAGGCAGGAAGGTGCCTGGGACATAAAGAACCTTTCAAAACACGACTCAACAACTCTACTCCTAAAGTTTTCCTCACCTCTCAATAGCACCGTAGTCAACACATGGATCTTTGTGGAACATTCCAGATCCAAACTATAATAAACATCAGCTCAAGGTACAGAGAAGTAGTTGATAACACAACCAAGATTAAAACTCTTTGTTGAGGTTTCTTGTTCTAGCAGTCAGAGGCTCAGTCTATGATTACTGAGGTTGGCACAGGAAATGGTTAAGAAAAAGTGCAGGATTGGACTGTCACAAAACAGAACAAAGAGCTCAAAGTTGAAATTGAAGTTAATGGATCTTCATGGGGGTCATCAGATCTTGGGGTGGTAGGGGCCAATGGGTGGCAAAGGAAAGATGCGGGTGGCTGCTATGATGGATGGGAGAGTAAAAGCAGCAATTAGAACAGTCCACCTCTTGTAGAAGTAGGGTATGGGCTCATGGTGTACCTACAAGTGACATACAGATACACCTTTTAAATCCTCACTAGATCTGAAAAAGCAGAGGAGCTCTAGGCTGAGTGACTAAGTCTGACTGACATGCTGGAGGCCTCTGGATTTGCAGTTCAGTCTTTGTTTGCTCTAAGGAGGAAGAGCAGGAAGTAGATTGGCAGAAGATCAGTAAGGATTGTCATCTCACTGAATCACATTTCCAGAAGCTTCTTGGGAGCATCTTTAACCTTCAGAAAAGAAACACGTTATTTCAACTCTCTGAAGAAATCCTACTTCAGTTCTCCTGCATGACCCCTCATCAGTCACTCCCCAATTCATAGCCATGCTCACCTTGGGTCATGTTTCCCTCCTCTCTGACCCAAGGGTCCTGCAGCCTCTACCACCCTCCTCCCTTCTTTCTCACAGGCCAGAGTCAGCCCCAGCCCTGCTGTAGGCCTTGGTGTCTCAGGACTGAAGCTGCAATGACTGGATCTGCTCCCTGACTGGGAGCCTGCTCCTCCTCCAGATAGGAGGGGCCATAGGACCTGGGGGTGGGGAGAGTCCTGAACAAAGAAAGGAGCCTGGAACCTGGTTCCTGGGCCTTGGTTGCAGATGACATCTTTCTTCCCCCTTCCCCCTCAACCTCTCCTCACCTGGGAGCAGCACAGCTCTAAAAGTGACTGGCCCTGCCTACTCCCTCCACTCTGGTTAAGTCAGCTGGAGCATCAGACTCCAGCAGCTGCTCAGCCCCTCTAGTCTCTGCCCTGACAGGGAGAATTTCTCAGAACTCAGGGCTGAGCAAGGCCAAGCTATTGCTACCAGTGAGAGGAGGGAGGCCTGATTCTTCCGTCTCATCTCAGAATGAGAAGGACCAGTCAGAGTGCAGACTGGGACCTTGGGAGTTCACTTTCCTGTCCTCATTGCTCACACAGCTGCCCCATGTCTCTCTGTCCATTCTGCCCACAGCACCTGTCAGGAAGATCTGGAGGCCTAGGTGGATGAAGCAGGTGAGGATCCAGAGCAGGGCCAAGGGAACAAGTGTGCTGGCTGCGGACTCCTGGAAGACTCTGTCTATGATGGCACTTGAAGGTCCTGACGTGGAAACACAAGAGCGTTAGCCCTTGTTCAGAGCAAAATCTGTGGAGATGCCTGCTCAGCTCCTGCTGCCCCACGTCACTCAGGCAGGCACATAGTTCCTAGACCTCTGTGATATGGCAGCTATTGTGACAGGTCATGAGGAGGAGGGAGACAGGAGAAGGGCCATGTCCTTAAGGAACTCATATAGATAAAGGGAGAAGCCTGGGTGACATACAACTCATCCTTCCTGGTGGCAGAATATGAGGTGACCCATGAGAATGATGGTGGAGAAGGGTCTCAGGAACTGTCATGTGAAGTGATTGATAAGAATTTCCAAAAAGAGACGAGCAAATGCCAGACCAAAGCATGTGCATTTAGGAAGAGGCATTAGGAGGTGAGAAGGAAAAAGATGGGAAGACTATACCTTTGATTGTTAACCTAGGTCTCTCTCTCTCTCTCTCTCTCTCTCTCTCTCTCACACACACACACACACACACACACACACACACACGCACACGCAGCAGCATCTCAAGTGAAGGCAGCTCCCACTTCCTCCCCCGCCTGCCAGTTACCTGTTGGCTCCAGCTCTGGCTTCCATTGCACCAAGAACTTCTGAAGCCAGGTTCTACAGTCACCTATTGAGGACCTGTGTAAGAATTCTGTCACCTCCTTGTCATTTTCCCACATTTCTTTCATCCAGTTGGACCCAGAATGCATCTCTCTCCACCTTCTGTTGTCTGAGTCAAAGTGGAGCCACATCCGTCCATTGAAGCCAAACTGCCAGGAGCTGTTGGATTTATGCTGACAACACATCCTGCCCTCCAGGGTGTGCAGACCTGCCCCCATCAGAGAGAAATCAGCCTCTTTTCTTAACAAATCTTTTGTCCCACACAATACCACCTTCCCCGGTTTCCTAATCTGGCTGTGTTCTGTCTGCCAGTCCAGCCCTGTCTGGGCTTTATGGAGGGACCAACATCTAATTTTTTAAAAAAACATGCACACAATCAATTTCCCTCAACCCAATATCAGCTCTCTCATGTCCCTGGACCATCCTTACTTACCCCTGCCCATGCCATTTTCTGCTTTAATGTCAGCCAGTTGCTGTTTTAGCGTATCCCCCATTTCTCTCAGCATGGTGTTTTGCTCTTCCCAGGTGATTGTGGTGCTCACTTTCCCTCCCAGGGCACTCAAGGATTTGACCTTGTCCAGGCCACAGTCATAGGAGAGAAAATTCTTCTGGTCCACCTGGCCTTGGACTGTACACCATTGCTGTCCAGTTGCTGCCTTAGGATTGATGGTGAAGTCATAGCAGAGAGAGTGAGTGCCTGTAAGGGAAAAGGGCGAATAAGGGTTGGGCTGGTGAGAAAGGATCCTTTAGGCACCCTCTCCCCATCCCTCTGAAGGGCTGAGCTGGCAGAGCAAGAATGACCCTTCCCAAGCTCTCTGCTCTACCTGTTTCAGGTGGGCATGTTCCCCTTCTTTGAGGAGGAGGGGACAGCAACCTCATGTCCCAGGACATGGCCCACTTCCCCTCTGCCCTTTGAACAATGCCTACACCCAGCAGCACATCACCTTGCAATGGCGGTGCCAGGTCTGCTGTGAGGGGAAGGCCTGCCTGGCAGAGGATGATCAGAAGCAGGAGAAGGGAGTGCACATGCTGGGTCATGGTGGGGCAGTGAGGATGGGATCACAGCTGCATGACAGAGAGTTCATAATTATGGTTCATAGCTTTTAGCTTGAGTGTTAGGAGATGGCACTAGTGCCTCAGGGAATTGCGTTCTTTTAGGTTGGAAAGTGATATCCTACCCTGAGTAAAATGGGAAATCTGTAACTTCAAAGAAAAGTAGTAGAGGAAGAAAACAAAAGTATACACTTTGAGGATCATAAAAGGGTATATGCCATGTTGCATGTCATACAATAGCCAGAAAAATGCCTAGTCCACTGTGCTTTATAAGAAAGCCTGGCAGATTCTTGTTTATCAAGTGTATTTGAAAGTGTCTGGTACCTGAGTCAGACATGGTGGTGCACACCCATAATCCCAGTGGCTTAGGAGGCTAAGTCAGGAGAATTGCAAGATTAAAGCCAGCCTCAGTAACTGTGAGGAACTAAGCAACTCAGTGAGACCCTGTCTCTAAATAAAATTCAAAATAGAGCTGGGTATGTGGCTCAGTGGTCGAGTGCCCCTGAATTCAATCCCTGGTACCCAATAAAAAAGAAAATATCTGGTACGCTAATCCAGAACCAAAATTAGTAGAAAGGAAGAAATAATAAGATCAGAGCAGAGCATAAATAAATGAATTAGACATGAAAAGTCAGCACAAACAATTAATGAAATAAGGAGCTGCTTCTTCCAAGAACTAAACAGAAGTGATAAACCCTTATCTGGACTAAGTAGGCAAAGGAGAGAGAAGACTCAAATTCAGACAAGAAAAGGGAGACATTGACTCCATAGAAATACAAAGGGTCATTTGAGATTATTAGGAACAAAGATATTCATGTTTGTTATTATTTGCAAAAATTTGGAACCTAGAATAAATAAACAAATTCCAGATCACTTACACATATATACCTTACCCAAGTTGAATCATGAAGAAATAAAAAAAAAACTGAGCAGACCAATAAGACATAACAAGATTGAATCAGTAGTAATAGCCTTCCAGCAAAGAAAATCCCAATACAAGAGAGTTTATTGCTAAGTTCTGCCAAATATTTAAAGAAGAACAGTTTCTAGTTTTCCTTAATTTATTCCCAAAAATAGAAGACAAAGAAATTATTCTAACTACATTTGATAAGATCAGTATTGCCATGATATCAAAACCTGTCAACACACAGAGAAATTAATCAAGTAAGTAGGATGCCATCAATTAAAAAGCATCTACACAGCAAGGGACATAGGAGCATAAACAAAAAGTCTGCACAATGAAAGAAATTCTTTGCCACAGTTCCTTTGACAGAAGATTAACATCCAGAATATATAAACATCTCAAAAAACTTATCACCCCAAACTCAAATAACTCAATCTGTAAATGGGCAAAAGAACTAAACAGATATTTCTCACAAAAAGAAACACAAATGCCAAAAAATATTTGAATAAAATGTTCAATATTTCTAGTATCAGAGAATTACATTGGAGAAATGCAAAATTACACCAAGATTTCATCTCATTCCACTCAGAAGGACAATTATCAAAAATACAGATAATAATAACAAATACTAGTGAGGATGTGGAGAGAAAGGTACACTCACACATTGTTGTTGGGACTGCAGATTAGTACAACCTCTCCAAAGAGCAGTACAGAGATTCCTCCAAAAACTAGAATAGAACCTCCATACAACTCAGCTATCCCACTCCTTGATCTTTATTTAAAAGAACTAAAATCAGCATACTGTAGTGACACAACCGCTTTAATGTTTATAGCAGCACAATTTACAATAACCAAATTATGAAATCAGTCCAGATACCCATCAAGAGAAGAATGAATCAAGAAAATGTGGTATATAGACACAATGAAGTTTTACCTAGCCATAAAGAATAACGAAATTATGGTATTTTCCAGTAAATGCATGAAAGTGGAAAACATACTGCTAAGTGAAATAAGCCAGACTCAAGGGTCAAATGTTTGTTTTCCCTTATATTTGGAAGCTACAGAGAAATAAGGGAAAGAAGGTGTTTGGGACAATCAGATATCATAATGATACAAGGAAGATCAGTGGAGTAGAAGGAGATAGGGAGGGGAAGGACAGGCAAGATAGGAAATGCAGAATGAATTTAACAAAATGATGTTATGTGCATAGAGAACTTCCCCTGTATGTGTGTGTGGATAGCTTCAATCAAGTATGGCTAAATAATGAGTGAGGGGAAGTTCAATGGAGGGGGAAGAAGAACAGGTACTGGAATGGAGTGTGTCAGATTCCATGCATGTGTGGTTGTGTTGGGATGATCCAGCTACCATGAATAACTATAATGCTGCAATAAAAATAAAAAAGAAAGGATTTTGAAATTTGCAGAGACATATGTTTAAACTGCTTTGAACAGAATATAATGTACACATGTATCAAAACTTCACATGGCACCCCTTAATATGTGTAATTGTGATGTTTTTTATGTATCAGTTAATAACATAAAACAAGTCTGCTCACAAGGGCACCAGCATTGTCTAGAAGGTCACTGATGATGATTGCTAAAGGCTGGGGTCTATGGTGGCAGTTACAGTTCAGAACTGGCATCCTAAAAGTAAAGGGGAGGAAAAATACTGATAGAACCCAAATGGAGGCCATGAAAAGGTAGAAGGAAAATGTGTGCCATGATGCATACAGTCAGAAAGGGGCCTGATCCTCAGGGAGCTAAGCCTGGGGTTGGGCAGGCAACTCAGATTCTGCCTGATTTCAAGAAGTAAAGCAAAATCCAAGGATGGATGTTTAGAAGGCTGAAAGCTGACACCCACCAAAAGTCTGGTTGTTTGCTCAGTTTCCAGACCTCGGTCATGTCTCAGAGCCTGAACTCATTCCTAGGAGGAGAGACCAGGATCCTATCAGGAGAGACCCTTCAATCCCAGAGTCAGTTCAGTGTCCCCTTTCAGATTATCCCACAGAGCCATCCCTTATTCATGTGGGTCTCTGTGCACAGAGAAACAGAAAACATGCAGACATTCATCCTGGAGCCGGTGTGCGCTGACCTCATATCCAGGCATCTGAAGCATCACCAGGGCCTCGTGGTATTGATAAAGGTACATATGGGGCCAGGAATGAATTGACCTATCCTACTTCCTGCTGAAATAGGAGTCATTTCAAATTCCCTGAATTTGTAATAGAAATGAACAATCATGGGCTTAGTGAGTCACTGGTTGGCGATGGAGCTACCCTAGTAGGGAAAGCCAAGTACAATCTTCTGACACTGTCTCCCCCATTCCCCAGACACTGCTTTTAAAGTAAGATCTCATCCTAGAGAAAATATGGAGATTTGTGCCAACCTAAAACCTTGAAGGACGCACATGGGTCAACTTTATCCTCTCCTGTTATTCCCAGCCTGGGCCCTGGAATTTTCTGTAAAGGGTTTACTATTATATATTTTAGGCTTTATAGTCTTTGTTACAATCACTCAATTCTGTTCTTGTAGCACATAAGCAGCCATATTGACCTACATTTCTTTCTTTTTTATTTTTATTTTTTAAAAAATTTTTTAGTTGTTGATGGACCTTTATTTCATTAATTTATATGTGGTGCTGAGACTCGAACCCAGTGCCTCACACATGCCAGGCAAGTGCTTTACCATTGAGCCACACCCCAACACTTGACCTACATTTCTACAAATTTTGCATGTTTCCCCCTCTCCTGTCCCTGCATATCCTTACTGGCTTTAATTGTAATTTGTAGCCTTGATACTTGCCATTGTAGTTGGAGATTAAATTTTAGTGTAGTTTTTCATGTATTTGTTGCCCATCTGTACTTCTTTAGAGAAATATGTTTAGTTTATTTGCCCTCTTATCGATTGGGTTGGTTGTACTTTTACTTTTAAAAATAAGATATTTGGGAAATTAGGAATGAAACTACCATATGATCCAGCTATCCTACTATTTGATATTTATCCAAAACAATTGAAGTCAGCATACTATATAGATAAAGGTATAGCCATGTTTATAGCTGCACAATTGACCATAACCAAGTTATAGACCCAGCCTAGTTGTCTGTCGACAAATAGGTAAAGTAAATGTATATTCACACAATGGAGTTTTATTCAGCCCTAAAGAAGAACAGAATTATATTGTTTGCAGAAAAATGGATGAAGCTGGAAAGGATCATGTTAAGTGAAATAAACCAGACTCAGAAAGTTAAGGGTCATATATTTTTTCTCATATGTGGAGGCCAAGGGGGGAAAATATGAAAATAGAAGGGAGACCACTAGTAGGGTAGATAAATAGGATCAAGGGGTAGGAGGAAAGAAGGAAAGGAGAGGTACTAGGACATGAAATTGTTCAAATTATGTTATACATATACACATTGAATGAATATGTCATAATGAATTTCACTATTATTTTTAAATTTTATTTAATTTTTTTAGCCATGCTGGGGCTCAAACCCAGGGCTTTGAAAATGCTGGGCAAGCACTCTACCACCCAGCTTGCTCCCAGTCCTACTGTGTATAATTTAAGGCAGCAATTAAAAAAGAGAAAATAAACAAATATTTGTGAAGTATTTGCAATTCATTATAATTTTACATAGTAGTGAGATGTACATCATATTCAAACATACACATAGTCCAATCTGGTAGATTTTGTTGCCCAGTACTTACCAATACTCTCCCTTCATTCCTCCCTCTCCAGCCCCTTCCTTTACTCTATTGTTTTCTATTTCCCTCTATTTTCATGAGATCCTTCCTTTATTTTTAAATTCTATTTCTTTTTTAGCTATTTTCTAGGCAGAAAATAATCAACCTTTGACTTTCTCAGTCTGTCTTATTTCACTTAGCATAATGTTCTCCAGTTCCATCCATTTAGCAGCAAATGATGTAATTTCATTCTTCTTTATGCCCCAATTAAACTCCATTGTGTAAATAGAGCACATTTTCTTTATCCACTCAATGTTGATGAGCACCTAGATTGGTTCCACAACTTAATTATTATGAATTGCACTGCTATAAACACTGGTATGCACATAGCATCATAGTACCTTGTTTCTGGTTCTTTTGTGCCGCAGTCTGGCTGGGCACAAAATAACCGAGCCACCACAAAAGCCTTGTAGATTCAAACAGCAACTCTTTATTCCCGAACTCTCACCAGCACTCTACACGAATGTTCTGGGGAAAATACACCCCCTCCACCAGGCTCTGCGTACCAAATACTCTTAGAACCCTGAGAGAACTCCACGGGAACTCAAGGAGCGGGCGCCTGAGGCAGCAGGATATGCCCTATTCCCAGCAGGATCCACCCTAAACCCGGATCCACCCTAAACCCGGAGCCACCCTAATCCCTGAGCAGGGTCACCTTTCAAACCAAAACTCTCAAACATTCATGCAATGTCACTGCAAATGACCTGGGTCCAAGGCAAGCCCATTTCCACAATGGAGAGTCCTCCCTCTAAGCAACATTGGGTAGGCTGATAAGGAAATTGCCATGCATCATTCCTACTTGGCTATGGCTCTCAGCACTTTTGGATAAATACCAAGTAGTGGAATAGCTGGGTCAGTTCCATTCCTAGTCTTTTGAGGAATCGCCATATATCTTTCCAAAGTGGTTATACCAATTTGCAGTCCCATGAGCAATGGATGAAAGTACCTTCCCCCACATCCTCATCAGAAATTGTTGACATTTGTAATTTTGGTGATTATTATTCTAACTGAGGTGAGATAAAGTCTCAATGCACTTTTATTTTGCACTTTCTTGATTGCTAACAATGTTAAACATTTTTCATATATTTGTTGGCCATTTGTGTTTCCTTTGAGAAATGTCTGTTCTTTGGCCCATTTGTTGATTGGGTTATTTATTTACTTATTTTTGGTGATAATTTCTTTTGACTTCTTTATATATTCTGGATAATAGTCTCGTCAGAGGAACAGCTGGCAAAGGTTTGCTCCCATCACGTCGGCTCTCTCTTCATGTTCTTAGTTGTTGTCCTTGTTGTGCAGAAGCTTTTATTGATGGCATCACACTTATTCATTCTTGGTCTTATTTTCTGTACATTGGGTGTCTTCTGAAGGAAGTTGGTGCCTGCACCTATGTGCTGGAGTGTTGACCCTCTGTTTTCCTCTAGCAGTTTCAAGATTTCTGATTGTTTTGGCTATTCTGGTTCCTTTATACTTCCAGATGAATTTTATGACTGCTTTTTCCCCCTGTAGTTTTGTGAAGGTTGTCATCCACATTTCAATGGGGATTGCATCAAATCTGTAGATCCCTTTTGATTAAATGGCCATTTTAACAATATTAATTCTGTCTATCCATCTTCTACGGTATTCCTTGAACACAAGGTCAGGTGCATGCAGCCCTACCACTGAACTCCATCCCTGTTCCTATTGTGTGTAATTATAATACACCAATTAAAAAAGAAAAAAAATTTTTTGCACTTGGCTCTTTTTCTTTATCAAAAATACAGACGCATTTCAGATGTACATTCTTGATAACAACTGAATAATTCTCTAGTAGAAGGATTTATCATACTTTTGTTAACTATTTGCCTAGTGATTGAAATCAGGATATTTCAAATGTAAGAAAATTATTTTTTTGATATTTATAATTTTAATTAATTCCATATTTTTATCGGTGCATTATAGTTGTCATTACGGGTGGCATTTTCGTACACGCACAATACAGCAACAGAATTTGGCCAATATATTTCCCCAGTGTTTCCTTTCTCTCCTCTCCTCCCTCCCCTGGTCTCTTTCCTCTTCTCTACTGATCTCCCTTTGATTTTCATGAGACACCTGTCTCCCACCCCCCGCCGCCTTCTTTTCTTTGAATAGAAAATTCTAAAAAGTACATTATCACATGAACTTGGAAGGGACTGGACCTGCCACTATGACTCAGGACGACCTGTGATAGAGACATCTGTGCTGGGCAAAGGGGCAATTCCTCTCTGGAAACGCACAATGCAGCCCCTGGAGTGCAGAAATGCCACCCGCAGCGGGAAAACGCACAGCCTTTCACAGTGGCTCTTTCCCAGGGGGATCCAGGGCCCACGGAGAGAAAGGCTCGGCCCCCACTTCTGAGGGCGGAAGAGACGCCGGCGCTGTCACTCCTCCTCCCCTGTCACCTCGCTCCCGCGCATCCTCCAGCTCCCGCGGCTCCCACCACAGGCGCAGAGTCCAGAACCTGCCGCGGGGACGTGGACCGGCGGGACAGAGCCCGCAGGGAAAGTCTGGGGACTGAGGAAGTTCGATATGCAACTCACCTGCCCGCGACGCCAGAAGAAAGTTGGGCAGGACGAGGACGCCGAGAAAGAGCGCCGCGCGGACTGCACCCTCCATGGCCTGGAGCTCTGGGCCCTGGAGACCCGCCTCCGGGCGCCAAGACTTAAAGCCTGAGGCCCCTCCCCTCCCGCGCCCGGCGCCCTCCTTTCCCTCTGCTGTCCCGGGCGGAGACACCTGCGGCCGGTGCTGGACGCCGCCAAGATCTCTGCGACCGGGCGGGGCAGGACGCATCCCCAGCTCGTCCCCGCCCCCCCCCCTTGCCACCGGCTTCCGCCCTCCCTGCCGCACTCGCTGTGAGGCCCAGGCTGTTACCTGGATAAGGTGGACCCAAAGCAAAGGATCAAGTTGGAGACACCAGCCTCAGCGTCTTCCCTGCCTCCTCTGGGGACTTCTTGGGCCCAGGTGTTTAACCATCTGCATTCCCACCTTGGGTCTCATCCCTTCCATTCTGAAAAGACCAAAGAATTTCGGACCGTCTGAAATCAATGTGGTTGAAGGCAGTTGTTGGGTAGCCTGCCATCAACGATAGTTTTGAGTATATTTTGTGCCTCTGGAGCCTAAAACCTTCGGGAAAAACTCTCTGAAAGCAAAAGTGAAAGCACCTTCTCCTTTAGGAAAAGCTCCCACAGTCAGACAGGAAGTGCCCAGCAGCTCTACCGCCTGCATGAGACAGAATGAATCTTTTTTTTTTTTTTTCCTAATACCTTTATTTTACTTACTTATTTTTATATGGTGCTGAGGATCGAACCCAGGGCCTTCCAAGTGCTGGGCTAGCACTCCACAGCTGAACCACAACCCCAGCCCCTCTTTCATCCTTTTCTTTTGAGGTACTGAAGATTGAGTCCAGGGGTGCTCTTCCACGGAGCTACATCTTCTGCTCCTTTGGAAATTTTTCTTTTGGATAGCAGGTCGCTAAATCATCCAGGCCTCCTGCTTCAGCCTCCAGGGAGGTGGGAACACAGGCAAGTGCAGAAGCACTTGATGAGGATTAATGTCTTAAAGTTTCCGGTGGTCACATTCATTGTTATCTCCTCAGGATCCAATCATCTGAACATCCATCCAACCACCAGGTAAGCCCCATTTAAATAACTTCAAATACACACTTCAGCCCTGAGTGGGAATAGTGAACTGATCACCTGAGCCTGAGGAGACTTCAGCTTCTTGATGAGTGGCCCCTGATCTGAGATCTCTTACACAGCCATTCACAGGTTCAGACACAGGAACTACACACAGGGCCCCATCTCATGGCCTGGGTATCAGGCCTGTGGCATCAGAGAAGGGAAAACTAATCTAAGAGGACTCTGGCTTCTTGATGAGTGGCCCCTGGTCTGAGATCTCTTATTCTGTCATTCAGAGGTTCAGACACAGGGCCCCATCTCATGGCCTGGGCCTCAGGTCTGTGGCATCAAAGAAGGGGAAAGTAACTACTGAGTTAGGAAAGCCCTGGTGAGGGATAGGCTTGTCTAAGTGCAGGGCACTTGCATAATCTCTTCCTTCACCTTCATTCCACCAGAGAGCACTAACTGACAGAAGTGGAAACTGATGCAGGAAAGTGTTTAAAAACAGGAATGCAACACCCCTCAGTCAAAATGTCATGACTTCTATTTCTGAAAGTCCAATCTCCAACTCACACTCTTTCAGCCAACTCTGAAGCTGATTCCATCTCCATATGGGATCTGCTTTGAGTTTGGCAGCCAGGAACTTCCTCCTGATCCACTTGCTCTACTCGACTAATCTCCCTACTGTTGTTGTTATTGTTTTAATTAGAATACTATATATGTAAGAGTTTAGCTGTTCAACATTTTGATTTGACCTTGTGAAATCCAAAGTGGAGACATCCATTGAACCAACTCAGATTTCTGACCTGTAGACTGTAAGATAATAAATGGGTTGATTTAAGCAGCTAGGTTTGGGGTAATTTGTCATTATTGAATATAAAACAAATAGCAACTCCTTCACATTTTAAGTGAGAATTTGACTAGATATAAAATTCTTTTCTTCAATACTTTAGAAATAATATTCCTTTGTCCTCATGTGACCAGGACTCTATTGCTCTGCTTCTTCTTACTTGTTTTTCAGGGCCATCTGGGAAGGGAGCCAGAGGCTGTGGGTTTGTCACCTCTTCTGAGACTACTTGGCTGCTGGTCATGGTCTCTTGGAGGTGGGGAGGTTTAATATCTTCCCCTACTTCTTCATAAGTGCACTCATAGATACGACAAATTAATGTTTGTATGTGATGTGGGTACCCATATTTCCTGAACCTTGCTCCCAGATATTTGTTTCCCTATTTCTCAAATACGTGGAAGAACAAGTCTACTTTGAAGTATTGTTGTGCAGCTCAATTAAAATAATGGATGCAGTAGTGTAAGTGTAGTGCCTGGCTCATGATTCCAGGAAGTAAACTGTAGATTTTTTTGTTATGAGTAGCAGAAGATCTAGGTGGTAAAACTAATGCATATCATCTTGACAAGTCACTTAATTTTCTTTGGGTCTTTTTTTTCTATTAAAATACAATTTATCTTAGTAATCTGGGCAAGACAAATTAAAACCACAAGGAGAAAACATTGAGACCCACTAGACTGGCAAAAACTGGAAAGTATTAAGTACTGACAAAGTCTGTGCTGGAACAACACAGACTCATAAAATACAGAGGCAAATGCCACTAATTAATGGACCTTGGAAAACAATTTAGATTTTTTCAATAAAGGGGAAATGCACATACCTTACATCTTCAATTATACTCCTAGTTACCTGTGCTAGAGAAATTTCTATAGAGAAAAATGTTCTATATATTTAAGGTCAATATCATATGCAGTGGTTATTCATCTTCGTTTTCCTTTATGTCTGATAAATGTTATATTCATTTGGTAAATAATTAAATTTTCATAATGAATTAAAACATACATCGAAAAGTTAAAAAACAAATTTTGATTATCATATGTAATCAAAATCTTATTTGATTCAGAATTGAGACTATTTCCAGTTGACCCGAGGACTGGGAATAAAGCTCAGTGGCCCAGCACTGGCCTAGCATGCACCAGTACTATTGTTTGGATCTATAATTAACCCCCAAAGTCCCTGGGTTAAAGACTTGGCCCTAGTTTAGCAGTATTGGGACTTGGTGGAAACTCTAAGACGCGCGCGCGTGTGTGTGAGTGTGTGTGTGTGTGTGTGTGTGTGTGTGTTGGGAGTGAGGTGTTGGAGGGGATTACACAGGGGTGCAATGAAATCTCCCAAACTGGGAGCCTTATATATTAATTGTCTTAATATTTTGTCTCAGTGATGGAAAGATGGAAAGCTGACTAACAGAGCCAGGGCACAGGTTTGATCCCCAGCACAAAACCCAAAAAGAAACAGAAAATCTGAGCTGCAATGCACAAGCAGACAGTTTCAATTATGTAGATTGACTTGTCTTGCTTCTCTCACTGACCAAGTGTGACCAAAGGGTGAAAGGCAAGAAAGTAACTGGTACTAATTCTTCTTTTTCAAGAGTCCCTATCTATGAGCTTACAGTAAAATGCTTTTCCTAAAATCATTTCTAGGTGGTTGTGGGAATTTGTAAATCTTCGATTACTGTATTTCCTACATCTTTGCCTATTAGCCAGCATTGTGGTTTAAAGATAATGAAATTTTGCTCTGGTTCCTCACACACTGTAAACTTTCAAAAAGACTAACAGTAACAAATAAGAAATTAAATTTTACATTTAGAATATCTATTGGTAGTACCAATGCAAAAAAACTTTAAAAACAGAAAATATTAAATTGAAAAATCTTGATCTTTGCATTTCATTTATTTTTACAGGTTTTTAAAATAATTTTTATTTTTTAAAAGTTAATTCTGCATTACAGGAAAAATAAAAACACAAGCAAAGAACAAAGTCAACCAGTCAGAAGCAGCTTAGTTGGACATGTTGCTATAGGTTGTATATGTGCAATATCCCATTTTGTGTGATTGAGATCATGGTGTCATGCTTTTCCACACATCATGAGTATTCACAAATTTAAAATCCCAAAGCTACTTTTTTTTTGATAACCAAGTATTTTGATATCCTTTTTTTGATGAGTATTTTGTTTGAAAACCAAGAATACACAACACTAACTCAATGTGTTATCCTTTCTTGAGGACAAAAAATTCACTGAAGACAGAAATGGCAACAGGCCTCTAGATAGACATTTTGGCAATTACAACTAAAATAATTCATTCCCTTGATGCTCAATTTAAAATGAGACAGCAACAGAATAAACCAAGCTTGTTTTATTACCAAATTTCTACTATTCAAATATGAGCAGAATGCATGTTCCCTTTGAATTAAAGTATTCTTATAGTACAGTCAGAAGATGCACACACACCCATGGCTCACATCAAAATGTAAATCTTTGAGCACTTGCTCCCATCTTTTCCTGTGTGTTTCCCTGTGTCCCTCTGCTGCCAGCCTCATGAACAAGTCCTGATACACAATGCCCAGAGATAAAGCAATTCTATGTCTAAGATGCATCTCTTGTATCAATTATAACAAAAATATATTTACAAATTGGCTAATTCACTAGCACTACTTTTTAGGATTCACTGTCACCTCAGGACAGCTAGAAAGCCTAGATATTGTGAATTGAAATATGAACTTTGTGCAAAATAAACACAACTTACCAAAAATGCACATACAGATCTTCCAGATATGGTGACACTAACAAAGAGCACTTCCCCTCACCCTTCCTTTTGTCCCTTCACCATTCCAATGACTAAATTCAGGACTATTCCTAGCCCCAAGAGGTGGATTAACAAGGGTCATTCCCAGAAGACAGTTCTTCCTAAGAACTAACAAAAGTATATTTATATAGGGATAATTTTGCTACTTCTAACAAACTTTGGGCATTAGGACTTATCCTTTAATACCCAGCAAGATTAACTAAAATGCGCATATAAAATGGCTAGACAGTCTGAACTAATCTAAGGGGCACAGATTGCTTCTCTATGCATACTTTCTTCTTCCCCCACCCCCCACCCAGTGAACCTTCCCCCTACCCTCCAAGACATCATGTTCAGCAATTCCATTCCTCTAAATGGCAACCGTTCCTATGTAGTAACAAAACCTACTTAAAGGTCATTACTTAGCTCTCTACTTTTACCATGTGTTGTGCACTTTTAAACATCTAGAAACACTAGATGTTTCCAACAAGGACTTAAGTTGCCAACTATACATACTGTAGCACTGAATAAATTGCAACAGTTACTTAACAAAGACTACACTTGAAAGCAAAACTCCTCCCCTTTTTTAAAGGCTAGAATTTGAAAGTGTCTCCCAAACAGTAACATTCTGGCCTAGAACCCTTCTCCTTCTAGTTTTATCACCCCATGGGTCAGATATATGCGTCTGTAATGCTTAGAGATGACTTTAACAATTTACTTCCTAAGCGGTTTTAAGAAGAGTCTTTCCTATGAATTTAACACAACATGTACTCAATGTGTTACTTACTAACTCTACTTATGTCATACACTGGCAACCTCTTTAACATCTAGATAGACTAGATGTAAATTAGGACTCATTTGTCCTTTATATACACTATTTACACAGAATAGTGAAACAAAACTTGCAAATATAAAGAGGCAATGGCTAATTTTGCTTCACAGAAAATATAAAACCCTTTATATTTTCTTTTCCTTCTTCCTCCCTGAACCAGCACAGATATATTATGCACTGCTCAGAGAAGTGTTTTGATCATTCCAAAAGGCGGTTATTTCCTCATGAATTTTAACAAAAAGATATCTACAAAATGTTTTATTTACTACCTTTACTTTTAACATACTTTGTGCACTTCTAAACATCTAGAAAGACTAGATGTTTCAAATAAGGACTTAAGTTTGTCCACTATGTACATAGTAGTGTTGAATAAGCTATACACACGCGACAATGGTTATACCTGAAAGTGTCTTCTAAGTAGGATCATTCTGACCTAGAATCCTTCATTTCTTCCACTTCTTTCTCCTCTGTCACATGTGTCACACCTGAGTGTCACATGATATGATGTGTTTCAATTTCACTTCTAAAAGTCCTTTTCAGAAGACTGCCTTTCTATGAATTTGAACACAAAGTGTACAAAATGTGTGAGTTCACTAACTCTATTTTTCTCATACATTGGCAACCTCATTTAATATCTAAAGACTAGATATTATAAAATTAAGACTCCTTTGTTTAATTTATATACAATATATATACAGTACAGTAAAGTTAAATGAAATGCATGTTACAGGGCAATGGGTAAGCTGAAATTTTCTAGCATTCTAAGAAAACACTTTCTGTAACTTCTTCCCTCCTGCCTCCCTCAATCCAATGAACAAGCATAGACAGTGTTCTGTTAAGAGGTGGTTTAACAATCCAAACAGTATTTCTCATCAGTTTTTAAAAAGTATTTTCAAAAAGTTTCAGTTCTACTACTTCTACTTTTAAATATATCAAGCACTTCTAAATATACCGAAGGACTAGCTATTCCACATAAGAAACCTGTCCGCTATGCACACAGCACTGGTAAATAAAATTGGACATGTAGCAATGGTTATAATCTGAGGTATCCTCTTTTTTTTTTTAAGTAGGCTAACTTTATTTTTTAATTTTTTTGTAACAATTTTGAAACTTCATACATCAAACAATAAAGTTGTGAAACACATAATGTAAACACTCTTGGAAATTCAAAATTCTGATGCAATCAAAATAAAAGTGCAGAACTTTGTAATCTCTTACAGAATCTGCAAGAATCGTGTAGCAAAAAAAGTATGGTTATAAATAATTTGAACATATGCTAAAATAAACATGTTGAATATAACAGCATTTATAAAATTTTTTCTTCTAATATGATCATTTTATCCTTGAACCTTTCCCTCCCCACTTCCTTCTATTTTCAGTCCAGTGAACAAGGACAGGAATATGTAACACTTAGAGATGGATGAACAAATTCATATCCAAAAGTCATTTACAGAGGATAAGCTTTTCTATGAATTTCAACTAAAAATGTACAAAACGTTCTAATTTTACTAACTACTTGGTCATACACTGGCAACCTCCGTAACATCCAGAGAGTAGATGTTGCAAAATTCGGACTCATTTGTCCATTATATACACTATATACATAGCAAAACAAAATGCACAGAAGATACAGAAAACTGATGTCTGAAAATGTCCAAGTATGAATGCACTAACATATTACCTTTTGCAATTGCTTTCTTCCCACCTCCTCCACACCACTGAGCAAGTACAGACAATACTATGGTGCTCATAGATGTGGTTTAATAGTTCCATTCTCCAAAAGACAATTTCATATGAATTTTAGCAAAAATATATTTACAAAGTGGTATTTTACTACCTATACATTTAACATATATAGCACCCTTCTAAACATCTAGACAAGACTAGATGTTTCAAATAAGGACTGCACACATGTAATAATGGTTCTAATTTGAAAATGTCTTCAAACTATGAGCATTCTGGCCTTTTACTGACTCGGTGAGCTATATTGTTCCATTTCGTGGAAGAGAATCCTTCCTAAGAATATTAACACAAAACTGGTTTACTAATTCTACTTTTGTCATACACTGGCAACCTCTTTAACATCTAGAAAGACTAGATGTAGATTAGGACTCATTTGTCTTTTATATATAGTATGTACACAGCAAAGTAAAACAGAACCCATAGACATAGGTACAACTCTTAGCTCAGAGTAAGCAGACAGCACATTACTCCCCAGAAGCAGTATACAATTCTGTACTACTCAACAGGGGTTTGGCTATTGCATTCCCACCCACCACCACCCCCACCCCGCCAAAAAAAAAGAAAAACATTTCATAAGAATTTAACAAAAGGAAATTTACAAAATATGTATTTTTACCACTTCTACTTTTAACATTTATCAGGCACTTTAGAACATCTAGAAAACCTAGATATTTTTTTTTTTTTTAAAAAAGTACTTAGCATTTTCAACTATAAATAGACTAATGAGGAATAAAATGCACACAGAAAACAACGGTTATTATATGAAAAATGTCTTTTAGGTAAAACCTGTGTGACAGGACCTCCTTCTCATGGTCAGTTTTCTCCATGTCCAACAACCCACTGAACAAACGTGGACAAGTGTCGCTCCTAGAGGTGGTCTAACAAATCCATTTCAAAGTCACTTCCAGAAAGCATTTCTGATTGTTTCAAACAAATGGGCATTTAGGAGACGTTATTTTCTAACTCTATCACACGTCCACACGTCGGGCATCCTCTTCCCATTTAGAAGGTCCAGACATAGCACAAGTTTTAAGTTTGCGGGGCAGGTGGAGAGCAGCTTTTGCCTATTATACACAGGGGCCTTCTACAAAGGGGCAGGAAATCTTCCCAGAGGTTTGCGGCCGGTTCCAACTGGGCAGATGCAGCTGGTGACTCTAAGGTGACTCTACCATTTCTCCTTGGTAGAACCAACACCAGCCGCCCGAGGCCATAACCCTTCCACCCGTCGTCGTCAGCGGGGGCTTCGCTCACCTGCCCGGAGGGCTCCAGGTTGGCGGGACAAGGCGCGGTCTCCAGGAGCCGGCCAGGGCGCTCACGGAGGGCGCTAATCTGTGAGGCTCCGCTGGCCAAACCGTGGCCACGCTTTTGGGCGTCCCCTCTGCTTGGGACCTCCAAGCTCCAGCCGGCCTCCACCATTGTTCTCGCAGCGCCATCCCGGCAACCACCCAAAGGCGCCACGTGGCGTCCTCGGCTGCGGCGGCTTCAGCTGGAACGGACAGGATTGGAGCAGGAGACCTGGCAGCCCGCGGGTCCGGGGTCCCATTTCTCACTATGCTCTCTGCTGGAACTTGATCTTTGCATTTTAGATTTGACTTAGTACTTAATAAATAGCATCCTATAACAATAATTAAATCATTATCCTTTGTTATTTGCACATATCACTGATATTTTATATCTTTAAATAGTTTACATATGTCATTTCTAACGAAAAAGATATTTAAAATATTCTGAAAAACTACAGTGCAAATAACAAAGCTGTTAAATGAGCACACAGTCAGTCCTACATATCTGTGGGCTCAACATCCACTGATTCAATCATAGGAAGTATGTGGGGAGCACTTCTCAGGACGTTCTTACAATCACAACTTTAATTTGCCTCACACTGAGCAGTAAGCTGAATCCACGTGAATGAAGTAATGTGTAGATCTTTTGCCATTTTAGAGATCCTCAGTCTCTCCAGAATCTTGAGTCTTGTTCATGTGCTGTGCACTTAGGCCTTTAATGGTTCTGTCTGTACTGAACACATACAGATTTTTTTTTTTCTTATCACCAGAACAGGGAGATCCTCTTAAAAGCCTTCTTAGAAACAAACTGAAATTCACCTTCTCCACTCGCCAAAATAGAAGCACTCTGGCTTGTTGTGGCACTTAACGGACACAATCATAAACCAACCAAATACAGAATAAAAAATAAATTAATAGCAGGTGCACCCTGTTGAAGGCGTCCCCCTTCAAAAGCAGCAACCCTGACTGTGAAGGGAGGCGGGAGCAAGCGAGTGAATGGAGCAGAGAGAGCGCAGAGTGAGCCTGGTCGGAAGTCGCCTCCTTGTGGGAGCGCCCAGGGTTTGGTTCTCATCACAGGTGGGGTAGGGGGTTGGGGTGGGGAAGAACTTAGAAATTCCCATAGCTGTAACCCTAGTTGACATGAGCATAAGGAAAAATGGTCAGCCCAACTTGGGCATGTGAAAATTCCTAAAATCGAGCAGATACCTATATAGTACATAAGGTAGTTCCACAGAAGGAAGCATTTAAACACAACTGTAACAATATACTTGGTTGTGGATAGCTGTCAAAGGAAGCCTGCTTTCCCAAAGAGTTGACAATAGACTTGCTCAGTGATCAGTAAATGAAGGCACTGGGTGCGGGGCGCGACGCGGGAGGGGCAGGGGTTAGGGCAAGGCAGAGGGTCAAGGCAGCGGGGCATAGGTGCCAGCACATAGTTTCAGTGCTTTGATGTCAACTTTCAGACTTTACATTTACTCAACTAAGGCCGCTTTCCCTTGGCTTCTCCCTCTGTTCTTTTCTTTTCCGTAAAAATTGTTTTATCCAAAACAAGTATTGCAAGTTTTCCCCCCAATCATGATTTGCTGGTTTTTCCCCCCCTTCTTCTTAAACGTGTGTTTAAAAAAGCAGAGCAGTTTTGTGTCTAGTGGTAACGTCCAGTCAGGCAGCTGTTGCTGTACCCAGCGGGGAGTTGGGTGAGGAGTGGTGCCCTTGGGAACCCGGGAGGGGATGCTTAGTCGCATCCAGCGCACTCCACACCGCGCTGTTTGCTACCAACGCCAGGGACTCCTTCAAGTTTCTGGGCTGGGACCCTGTTCTTGTTCTGATCTGACAATAGGGTTGATTGATTGTAGGCACTGCGGAATCACGGGAGTTGATACTTTTGGCTTTTCAAATAATTTTTTTTTCCCTAAAAACCGACAAACTTGGAATAGGTTATGGGAACACTTCATCCTTAGGAAAAGGAGAGCTGTGTCTATGTGTTAATACTTATTTTCAAAGCAAATATGAGCCCGTATATGTTCTGTTGCTCTCAGCTTGTATCTTAAAATAATATACACCTTGAAGATTTTCCCAGACCAGCGCATTGAACCACTTTTCTTTTTAACTCTGTATGGCAATCTATGGAGTGACTGTCAGATTTATGTGCAGCCAGCTGTCTATTGAGGAAAATAAAGATGGTCTCCTTTTAGTTACTTAATAAAAGAGAACGTTGCAATAACCATACTTGTATAAACCTCTATACAATTTCCTAGAATGAATTGCTGTGCAGATCCATCCAATTTAAAAGTGCATCATTTCATCGAGGGCAACATTTTGTAAAAACTTGTAATTGTTAAGACCCAGCGTTGGAAAGGGAAGTGAAACTGTTACTGTGATAGGAGTGCAAACTGGTACATCTCCTCTCAACAAGAATATCACAATATTCATAGTAAGTGTAAAAGAAAGAAAATTTCCTGCTGTAGTCCGGCTGCATCAAAATAACGGGGGGGGGGGGGTGACGAGCAACTTGTGTACATTGATACAGCAGGAGTGGGAGCTGTTTATTGTAGGACAGGATTGGTATATATACATTTCACATAGCTTATCTTAATTAACATAAAATAGATACAGCAGTCAACCAATAAGAAATCTCCATACTTAATGGCTCGCTGAGGTTACTTCATAAATTACTCCCTCTGGCAAAATGCCAGGTGCCATCCTGACTTGTGTACAGACTCTAACAATTTCCAATGGAGAATACATTTCTATGTGTTGAAATTGTGTTAATACTCCCTGAGAGAATAACAAATAATCCTGTAAAACTTTTTATCTTTTTTTTTTTTTTGAGGGTGCACAGTACCAGGGATTGAACTCAGGGCACTGGGCCACTGAGCCATATCCCCAGCCCTATTTTATATTTTATTTAGAAACAGGATCTCACTGACTTGCTTACACCCTTGCTAAGTTGCTGAGGCTGGCTTTGAACTCTGATCCTCATGTCTCAGCCTCTCCAGACACTGGGATTACAGGCGTGCGGGCGCCACCCCGTGGGCTAAAACTTTTTATCTTGAGTATGTGGCTAATATCAGAGTGCCATCTGTGAACTAACTGTGCACCAACCAAATCCATGTGGAAGCCATTGGTCAGGAAAGCCTGGTACTGGGAACTCTCAGTGGCAACCCTGCTGGTTTGAGAATGCTTGGTTTATGTGGCTTCCTACCCAGCTCCATCAAAAGTTTAGCACAACATCCGAGATGGGGTGACCCACCAGAGCTAACAGTCTCTAGGAGATGGCTTGCCAAAATGCCAATCAACCTGTTTACTGCAAGACCCCTGCCACACCCAGAAGCAAGTACCCAAGACTCCTCTCACTGAAACCTTATCCCTGTCCTTCATCTACTCCCCCTTAAATAAAGAACCAGAGCCATTTTTAGTCGTTCTGTTCCAGTTCCTATCAGGACTGGAAGACCTATCAGGCACTCCGCTTATGTAATTTCTGGCTCTGTCTGTATTTCTCATTATTTCAGAGTTTCTATTTCTCAGATGGGTCACACTTCTTGAGCAGGAATTACCCTGTCAGGGTCTGGCACCCCGCGATACCAGAGGATGCAGACTTGCATGGGGGAGACAATTTATGCAGTCTATAGACTATATTTGAATTTTTTGTGAAATGTGATTATATATATATATATATATATATATATATATATATATATATATATATATATATACACACACACACACACACACACACACACCAGGGATTGAACCAAGGGGGCACTTAACCACTGAGTCACATCCACGGAACTTTTCATATTTTATTTAGAGATGGGGTATGCCTAAATTGCTTACATAGGGTCTCACTAAATGTTGAAGCTGGCTTTGAACTTGCAATCCTCCTGCCTCAGCTTCAAGAGGCTGAGACAGACAGGAGGATCGCAGGATTTAAAGCCAGCCTCAGCAACAGCGAGGCACTAAGCAGCTCCGTGAGACCCTGTCTTTATAAGTAAAATACAAAATAGGGTTGGGGATGTGGCTCAGTGTTTGAGTGCTCCTGAGTTCGATCCCTACTACAAAAAAGTGATAATGTTGTGTGTATTTTTTTCATGTGCAATATAATGTTTGAAGTATGTATGTTTATTTCAGTCTTTCTAGTTAACTTTGTCCTGTGAGGTTTTCCAAGAGGCAGCTGTGCCACCACTAGGTGCCGCTGTATGCCCAGGATTGCCACAACTGCCTGGCACAGGTCAGAATTTTACAGTTCCTGGACCAAAGCAGAGGGCAGTCACCAAGATCTGCACATCTTTGCTGTCTGCTCTCCCCTTTCTGTGTTTACAGTTGCTACAGTTGATCCAGTTCTTCAAGCGCTCCCAATGTTTTTTGGTGGGGTAAGACAGGGGCCTGCTTCTTGTGAAGGGTCCCAGAATGGCGCTGAAGCCAAGCGTCCACCCCCACATCACATTTTCCACTGTAGAAATCCTGTTTGTAGGTGATGGGCTGTGTGTGGTGTCGTGCCAGATAGGTGAGTGACAGAATGATAAAATCAAACCCTTTGAATCCAGCTTTTGTTGATTTAAAAGTTTGCCTAGGCTCATGCTGGTAATATAGACATGAGCCACCATGCCCAGGATTTTAGTGGAGATTTATGTAAGGGCTACCCAAGTCTTCTGATATGAGACTTGGAAAAATTCTCTCTCTCTTTTTTTCCTATGAAAAGATTCTTGACCAGTTTTTCAAAACCAATTGAGAGAACTGCAAGAGGAAGCAAGATTGCTCTTCGGGGTCCAATAGGCTTCCTGTGTGGGTGTACAGGGGCAACAACATTTACCTGTTCAGATGATCTCATGTGTTTCATACTAACATGAAAGGTGGACTAATCTTTTGAAAAATATTAGGTAATATCTACTTACATGATCTTACTTTTTATTAAGAAAAGGATTTTTTTTTTTTTTATACTGGGCACTTTACCACTGAGCTATACTGCCAGTCCTTTAAAAATTATTTATGTATTTTTGAGATAGGGTCTTGCTAACTTGCTTAGCCTCACTAAATGCTGAGGCTGGAATGCTGACTCACAATAGGGGGAGGGAGGAGTGGAGGGTCACTGGATTCGACAGGGGTAAATGGGTGAATGGCAGATGATGTGACTGGGAAAGAGAGTAGAATAAATCAGACATAACTTTCCTATATTCATATATGAATACATGACCAGTGTAAGTCCACACCACATACAACCATAAGAATTTGAAGTGATACTCCATGTATGTATATGTCAAAATATATTCCATTGTCATGTATAATTAAAAATAACAAATAAATAAACAAAACAAAAATATTATAAGAAAAAAAGATACACTACTTAAAAAATTTCTGAGGTTGGTCTTGATCTTGTGATCCTCCTGCCTCAGCCTGAGATACCATGCCTGCCTGATGGAAGACTGAGAAGTATGCATTGGGAAGGGGCATTTGTGAGTTACGCACTGGCCATGCCAAAATAATACAGAATAATGATTTGGAGAGCAGTGGTGTCAGCCTAGGTCCAGTCATGAGACTCAAACCACAGCGTAATTTATAGAGGCAATGTTTAATATGAGGAATTATTAACTCTAACAGTGATTATCTACTGAGAGAGAAAGAGCTCTAAAGATTCATAGGTGGCGTGTCTGGGGAGCAGCCCTTATCTCCAAGGCTGAGGCAGAGCCCTTAAGGAAAGAATATCTGGAAGAGCCTCCTGCCCACCTCCAGGCTTCAGATCTATTCCTCCTTGGACAGAACATGCCTTGTTCCTCTGGGTTGCAATGAAGGTTGCTAAGGGTCACATCTGCGGAACTCACTGGGGGCAACTCTCTTCAGCACACAGGAAACTCCACCCCAGGAGACACCTCAGGGAAAATCCCTAATAAAGGCTAACCACAGAAGTAGGCAGTGTCTTTCGGGGACTTTCTGAGAATGGCACATGTACTGCTGGTTTTCCTCAGCTTGTGTGACAATGTCAGATGGCAGAGAGCCAAGTTTTGTTGTGGGGTGGACTATTCATGCTGAGAGTATGACAAGGGTCAAGGGTCAGTAATATAGTGCAAGAATCTGTGCTTATATTTTCCTGGCTGTCCTGGTGTTACTTAATTCAATCTGCAGAACAACAGATGGGAAGGTACCATTAGTGTTCCCATTTTAAAGATGCTCTTAAATTGGTCATGGTGTATTGAAAATACTCCTCCTGCCCTCCCTGCCCCCACTTCTAGATCCTGCAGCTTTGACCTCAGGCATTGGGATTGGCACCCACACCACATTTATTAGAGCCTCTGCCCAGGGAATTCTGTACTGAGATGGAATTGCTGATGCCACTCTGTAAGTGCCTGGAACTGAGATTATATAAGCTTGGTCTCTGTGGGAAGGTGGTGGGTATACAGAGGGGAGAATGCCATCTCTAAAAGGGCAGTGTGAAGTCAACATCTGAGGTGAGAGGTAGGTGAAAGGAGTGGGTAGAGACACAGGCTGTCAGGTAAATGGGATTTCTGCATGTCCTCAATGGCCTTTATATCCTTGGCTGGCAGGACACAGCTTGTGTCATTAGCAAACAGCCTCTTGCCACTCAAAACAACTAGAGTTGAGTTTGTTTTTCTTCAAGCCAAAGAAAGAGGAGTGAGATGAATGGGGAGAATCGAGTTTCCGGGAAGAAATGTAAAAGCCCCACAAAATGTAAAAGCCCCACAGAGAAACCTGAAAAGGGGATTTTTGTCAGGACACTGGGGTCATTCAAAGGGGAAGTTTGGAGGAAGAACATCTGGGCCTTGTGAAGCTGGAGAGTTGTCTTGGAGCTCCGCTCTCCCTATATCCTTCTCTCTGTCGCCTCTCTTGTGTCATTATCTCTGCAGGGCTGCTGTTTTCTTCCATTTCTGCTGCCAATGTCTCTGCTCCGTCATGTGCCTGGCCTTTCATCATAAAGCATGTCCCTAAAGGTAACTCTGCCCCTTTGCACCAGGCTTCTCTTTGCACTTGGTCTTGTCCACATTCCAAGACCCTAGGAAGTCATCTGTCACTGGGTCCACACTGGTCATAGTTTCACCCCTTGTCTCTTCAGTAGTTGCTGTGAACATGTGGGTAGTGTCACCTGAAGCTTCATCCTGAGTGAGCTGAAGGTGGTGGGGAGGGAGGCTACTAGAAAGAGCCAGGGATACAGTGAAATCTCTGGTGTGATGACCACATGGCTGGGACACTGGCAGGGGGGCAGGGGGAGAGTGAGATTTGGATTTCAGCTGCTGGTTGGACAGGACTCTTTCCAAGTGTTTTGCACCTGAGGATTTTGTTTCCAAAAGAGCCATGGATTAGATCCTGTAGACTCTTAGTAGTCTCAACACTGTCCCTAACTAATTTTTTGTCCTTGGGTCCCTGGGTCTGAGTCTTCTCACCTGCAAAATGGAATGGCTGGAGTAGAAATAAAATGCTGCTGATGACATGATGATGATGATGATGATGATGATAAACACTTACTGAGCACTTACTGTATAGAAGGCATATGTCTCAGCACTTTATACACATGAAATCAGGCAACTCACAGTATTTAAGTACACCAAGGTGCCCTCTTCCAGTGACATTTTATGCAGTGTTCTATCCCACATACTTCTCTTCCTTTCCCAGCAATATCAAATAAAACCCAGATGGTCTCATCCTTCCAGTTGAGAATCCTGATCATTTTATTCTCAGAGGGAAGCTCTCCTAACCATTGATTAGAACTATGATGCTCAGTTTTAAAAAACAAAGTAGATTTTGTTTTTCCAGATTTTAAGGAAGATAGGAAAGAATAGAATGTAAAAGTTAACAATTTGTTATCCTTGAACAGGAGACATGATCAATGCACTTCTCTCCTCACACCCACAGTAGCAAGGCTGAAAGAGTGTGTGGGGTTGGAGAGTCTTGCCCTCTGCCAGTCAGGCCTCAGGGCGCAGGACCAGCTGAGCAGAGCCCTTCCTCTCCCCTCCTCCTGCAGCTTCTCCTTGTCCTGCTCCTGCTTCTCCAGCACCAGGGATCAGTCTTCCTCCTTCACCAGCTGGACACTGCAGCAGGTGAGAGCTAGGACGGCCAGCATGTTTCTGGGGACCCTGGGAGCAGCAGGTGCTCAGGGACCAGCTCTGTGAAGTCAGGTCTGGCTCACAGTGTGGACAGGATGATGGTCCCCAACAGGACACCTTCTCCTGCTGACAGCCTTACAAATCCAGACCTTCATGCACAGCCACAGGATATTCAGTGAAGACCTAGAGTAGGGGGTGCACTGGGAAGCCTGGGGCAATGCAGGTGGTCAGGGTAGCAGTGATGAGAGTCAGAAGATGAATTCCTACACCCAGTCTAAAACCAGGTGGCTATAGGTTAGGCCAGTAGGTGGAAGGCACTGGGGGAGGGGCAGGTATCAAGAAAGCTTTCCCCTGTCTATAATCCCAAATCCTGGGCAGATTCTGAGCTCTATCCTTCCCCATGGAGACTTTCCCTCTTAGATCCTGGATAAGGTCTTATCACCAGGCTTCAAAATGTCAAATATATATAAACATTTATAGTTAAAATTTATTCAGTTTTTATAAAATTGGATAAAATAAAAATAACCCTTCCCACCCTATCATACCCCAGAAGCAGCTTCTACATCATTTCCAGTCAAATGTGAGTTAACTGCACCTGATGGGCTGAGAATAATAGCAGGTGTGGCATTGGGCTGTCCTCTCTGCTGCCCTCATCTCCTCTGTGCAGAAGCACAGGCACCAGTCCCCTTCCCCACAACTCCTCTTGCACAGTTGCGGAGGCTGGCAGCAGGGCTTATAGTGTCTTTGTAGAAACACTGTGAAGATCAAGAAAGAAAGAGCTCCATAAATGTGGAAGCAATGTGTATGGTGGATGTCTGATATTGTTAATATCCACACTATAGTGTAACCTGGTTACTAAAATATTTGTGGACACCTTCAGGGGACTTTTAAACCATAGGTTAAAAGTGCTTCTCAGAACCAGCCAGACGTGAGTCCTTCATGCAGCTTCTGTGCACCTAAGGAAGCTGCAGGTATGTTCAGGTGACTACCTTGCCAATGGAACAATTCTCAGCCCCAGTGGCACACTCTGATCATAGCACTCAGCTAAGAGCAGGCTCCCTCTGAAGTCCATGTCACTCAAAGTTATATATGTCCTTATCTCCACAATTTGAATGGAGTAGTGAGATGGGGCCCAGTGTTTCCTCTAATTTTGTTTTCTAACATGTTCAATTTCTAGTCCCTTCTACTCTCTGCTCTGCACGTGAAATAAACAGGTGCAATGCCATGGGAGGGTGTCCACCCCTGTGCACTTGTGTGGTGAAGGTGTGAAGGTGCTAGTGGTTGGTAATGGAATCCTGATGGACATCTGAGTGTTGAGAGCCACAGCCCGAAGGGGCCCCGGCAAACTTCCAGCTGCCGGCTGATGATTGGCTCACAGCGGCCCCAGCAACATCTAGCTGATTGGCTCCTCTGCGATGATGCTCATTGGGCTGTTTCCCTGCCCTTTCAGACCACGGAGCTGCTCATTGGGGGACTTTTTTGGCTCCGCCCACGTGACCCAGCCAATCGGCCTCAAGAGCAGGAGGATTGTGGGAGGTGGAGAGAAGCTTGTGGGGGAGAGAGAGGCTTGTGNAGAAGTGGTGGGGGGGAGAGAGAGAGAGAGAGAGAGAGAGAGAGAGAGAGAGAGAGAGACTCCATTCACCAGATGCAGATACATACCCCAAGGCATGCCCTCAATGCCCCACCTCCTCCAGTCACCACTCAGGTAATCCCATCAAGGATTAATTCACTGATTTTAAAATTACTGTCCTGAAAGATACTACAAATTCACATTCTACCCAGCAGTATCTAGTGTTGATCCAAGTATCCCCATACTTGGATCAACACTAGATTTTATGATAATGAAAACCTTTCCTAATTTGGTAGGTAAAAAGCTATTCATTCATTTGTTTCCTGTTATTTTATTATTAATAGGTGGAAGATATTTCTCCTCTGCTCATTGCACTTATGTATTTCTTATTATAAAAAGTGTCGGTTTGAATCTTTTGTATTCTTTGTAGAGGCCACCTCTCTTAAACTCTGCCTCTCATGTCAATCCAGGTTAAGATAATCATTCAAGTTCACTTAAAGTTAGGTTTAAAAGATAAACTTTTGTTATACAAATTATTGTATTCAAACAATAAATAAAATATGATATATAACTAAATGAATATTCAAAATTATTACTTAATTCATAAGTAATAAAAAATTAAATGTTTTTTACTCTTGTTAATTTTATATAGTATTTTCCTTACAAACTTTACAACTATTATTTGTCAATGTCTTATATGAGTATCAATTCTAATATAAAACATAAGTTAATTTAAGATAATAAGGCTATTACCTAGAGGACAAACAAGTCCTAAAACTAACTTTGATTTGTACTGCTATAAATATACCAAGTGCAGGCTTATTCTTTGTTACAAGTCAGGCCCTTCTGGTTGGCTCAACCAGTCATGCCCCTGCTTTGCAAATATATAATTCTTGCCTTTTTGTCTTAATTTCTTTACATACACTCTCATAGCTTTTATTTCACAAAGAGCCCATCCCTCCCATGGGTGCCCAATTGGTCGCCCCTGCGGGATGTGAGTGGGAGAGTTCTAGGCTAAGTTAGAACCCGTGACTGACTCTCTGGAGGCCTCTGGATTTGTAGTTCAATCTCCGTTTGCTCTATGGAGGAATAGTAGGGAATAGACTGGCAGAAGACCAGAAAGCACAGTTCTTTAACTGAATCACAGTTCTAAAAGCTTCTTGGGAGCATCTTTAACCTTTGGAAAAGAAACTGATGTTCCTTCAACTCTCTCAAGAAATCCTACCATCAGTTCTGGTGACCCCTCACCAGTCACTCCCAATCTCAGAGCCATGCTCACCTTGGGTCATGTGTCTCTCTCCTCTACCAACCAGGTCCTCCCTTCTTTCTCTCAGGCCAGAATCAGCCCCAGCCCTGCTGTAGGCCTTGGTGTCTCAGGACTGCAGCTGTAATGACTGGATCTGCTCCCTGATTGGGAGCCTGCTCCTCCTCCAGATAGGAGGGGCCATAGGACCTGGGGGTGGGGAGAATCCTGTCCAAAGAGAGGGGCCTAGAACCTTGTTCTTGGGTTTTGGGTGGGATTTCAGACAGCATATTTCTTCCCCCTTCTCTCTTAACCACTCCAAAATATATATGTGGCACCTTTGTCAACAATCAAATGATCATATCAATGTGAATTTTCCTCTTTGTTTTCTACTCTATTCTATTGGTCCTCAAATCTTTTTTTTTTCTTCCAGATACCATGCAGTTTTTCTTTCTTCTATAGCTCTGTAGTATAATTTGAGACCAGGGACTGTCACATGCCTCCATCTTCCTACTCAGGATTGGTTTAGCTATTCCAGTTATTCTATTCTTCCAGATGAATTTTATGTCTGTTTTCCCCACTCTACTTTTGTGAAGGTTGCCATTTATATTTCAATGGAGATGTCATTAAATCTGTAGATCACTTTTGAAAATATGGCCATTTGGCAATATTCATTCTGCCTATTTATTTTCTAATGTCTTTCTTTAACATAGGGTCTGGTGCATGCAGCCCCATCCCTGTTCCTATTGTGTATTATTATAAAGCAGTATATAAAAAACAAACAAAAAAATCTTTAAAGAAAGTTCTATTTTTTTCATCTTGCTCTCGTTATTTATCAAAAATACAGATGGATTTCAGATGTTCTTTCTTTATAACAACTGAATATTTCTCTAGCAGATGGATTTACTATACTTAAGTAATTTCCTACTGATTGAAATGGGGATATTTCAAATGTAAGAAAATTCTTTTTGATATTTTAAATTTTAATTTAATTCCATAGTTGTATTGGTGCATTGTACTTGTCCTAATATTCGTATTTGTTTTTACATATTTGTACACGCCAAATATAGCAACAGAATTTAGCCAATATAAATCTCCAGTATTTCCTCTTTCTCTCCTCTCCTCCCTTCCCCTGGTCTCTTTCCTCTACAATACTGATCCCCCTTTGATTTTCATGAGACACCTCCCCCGACCTTTCTTTCTTTGAAAAGGAAATTCTAAAGAGTAAATAGCACATGAACTTGGAGGCCACTGGACCTGCCAGTACCAGGACAACCTATGATAGAGGCATCTCTGCTAGGCAAAGGGGCACAACACAGCCCCTAGTGTGCAGAAGTAAATGCCCTCCACAGCTGGAAAACCCACACCCTTTCACTGTGGTTCTTTCATGCTCCTGGGCTCCAGGATAGGAAGGCTCAGTGAAAGGGTGTGGGTTT
>NW_025999842.1:64526063-64579411 GCF_001458135.2 Marmota marmota marmota
AGAATGAGGACAGAAGTGGCATCTGAACCCTGCACCAAGCCATCTGGCTCTCTTCTGCTAGCTCACTTCCTCCTATCCCACTGCCCCTAATCTTTTCATCTCTTTTCTGCTCCCTGGTCTAGTTCTGTCTCCTGTCCCCTCTGCAGGTGCAGGGTCAAGAACCTGATGCAGGAAATGCCCCTGTGGGACAGAGCCCGTAGTCTGGGGACTGAGGAGGGGACAGAGATGTCCCCATAAGTTCAATTCCACAACTCACTGGCCAGCGCAAAACAAAGAAAGTAAGGCAGAGCTTAGCCTGGATGATAAGAAAGAGGAGTGGGGACTGCACCTGCCATCCTGAAGGCGCTGGGGAGCAAGGCAGGACCTGGGCAGCAGTCAGAGCCTTTAAAAGCCAGGGCTGGCAGCCGCAGCGCGCTCCTCCTGCATCCAGTTGGACCACGTCCTCCAGCTGCCAGGGCCACCAGGACCCCGCAGAATCATCATTCCCCTCGCTGAGGTACAGGGATCCTCCCATGTCCCACTTCCTCTATGGAGGTGGCACTGGGGACTTACACCAAGCCATCTCTCCCTCCTGTAGTCTCGCTCCCTCCAAGGCCTGCCCTAACTTTTTCTTCTCTTTTCCACTCTCTGGGCTACCTGGGTCCCTTGGCTCCTACCATAGGCTCACGGTCGAGAACCTGCTGCAGGGGAGTGGACCAGCGGGAAGGAGCCCCTAAGGGAAGTCTGGAGACTGAGGAGGGCACAAAGGTGGGCTTCCTGTCATTTTGATCCTGCAAATTCTACTGCCAGCGCCTCCCAAAGAAAGAAAGGAGGGAGCCGAGCCTGGATGAAAAGAGAGTGTAATGCGGACTGTCCCCGTCATCCTTAAGGCACTTGGACCTAAGGGGAGGTCAGAGCCTTTCCTCCAGGCCAGGCCCCCTACAGCCCCCTGCCTCTGGGGTCTGGGTATAGTTTCGTCCCCTCCTATTGCCACCCCCCCACACCAGGGGCTTTCTCTTGATTCAGAAGTGAGACTATTTCCAGTTGACCTGGGGACTGGAGATGAAGCTCAGTGGCACAGCACTGGCCTAGCACGCACCAGTACTATAGTTTGGATATAGATTGTACCCCAAAGCCCCTGGGTTAAAGATTTGGCCCTAGTGTGGCACTGTTAGGACTTGGGGGAAACTTTAAGATGGGGGGATGCCATGGGGAGTTAGTGGGAGTTCTGTACTCCCACCATGGAATGCTGCCTTGCCCCACAGGCCCCACAGGCCCAAAACCTCCCAAACTGGGAGCATATATTAATATTATACATTAATTCTCTCAGTATTTTGTCACAGTGATGGGAAGAGGAGAAGCTGACTAACAGAGCCAGGGCACAGTTTTGATCCCCAGCACAAAACCCCCAAACCAGCAGAAAACCTGACCTGTATGGCACAAGCAGACAGTTTCAATTATGTAGATTGACTTGTCTTGCTCCTCTCACTGACCAAGTCTGACCAAAGGGTGAAAGGCAAGAAAGTAACTGGTACTAATTCTTCTTCATTTTCAAGAGTCCCTATCTATGAGTTAATAGTAAAATGCTTTTCCTAAAATTATTTCTAGGTGGTTGTGGGAATTTGTAAATCTTCCACTACCGTTTTTCCTACTTTTTGGCCTGTTAGCCAATATTGTGGTTGAAAGATTATAAACTTTTGCTCTGGTTCCTCACACATTGTAAACTTTCATAATGAATAACAGCAACAAGTAGGAAATTAAATATTTTCATTTCAAATACCTATTGTTGTACCAATGCAAAAATTTTATGAACAAAAACATAAAATACTAATCTGAAATTTTCTGGGGGGGGGTGCTAAAAGGAATTGAACTCAGGGGCACTCAGCCACTGAGACCATCCCCAGCCCTATATTTTATTTTATTTAGAGACAGGGTTTCACTGAGTTGCTTAGCACCTCACTGTTGCTGAAGCTGCCTTTGAACTCCTGATGCTCCTATCTCAACCTCCTAAGCCACAGGGATTAAAGGCATGCCCTATCAGGCCCGGCCTAACCTGAAAATCTTGATCTATACATTTTAGATTTGACTTAGTACTTAACAAATAGCATTCCATACATTAATTAAATCATTATCCTTTAGTATTTGCATAGTCCAAATTCTAAAATGTTACATTCATATCTTTCTCCCCTAAGTACCCACTTCTATTATTCATACATTCTTGTCTTTAGGTAACTGAATTTTAAACACTTGAGCACAAAATCTGAAAACTGCATTGAGAATGTCTTTATCAAGCATCAATTGAAAGTCTACTGAAAGTTATTCTCTCTGCTTTTTTAACTTGTTTTTAAAAATTTATTCTGATTTGTTATACATCATGGCAGCATGCAATTTATTTCATACATACAGAACACAATTTTTCCAGACACTGATTGTAGATAGAATATTTTCACACCACTCATGTCTTATGCATGTACTTAGGGTAATGATGTCTAACTCATTCCACCATCATTCCTACCCCCTTGCCAACTTCCTTCCCCACCTTCCCCTTTGCCCTATCTAAAGTATCTCCATTCCTCCCATGCTCAACCCCAATCACCATTATGTGTCTGTGTCCTCATATCAAAGAAAACATTTGGCTTTTGTTTTTTTGGGATTGGCATGCTTAACTTAGCATGATATTCTCCTACTTCATCTATTTACCTGCAATTGCCATGATTTTATTCTCTTTTAATGCAGAGTAATCTTCCATTGTGTATATACACCAAAGTTTTCCTATCCATTCATCTACTGAAGGGCATCTAGGTTGGTTCCACAGTTTAACTATTGTGAATTGTGCTGCTATAAACACTCATGGCTGTGTCCCTGTAGTATGCTGTTTTTAAGTCCATTGGGTATGAACTGAGGAGTGGGATAGCTGGGTCAGATGATGGCTCCATTCCCAGTTTTCCAAGGAATCTCCACACTGCTTTCCAGATTGGCTGTACCAATTTGCAGTCCCACCAGCAATGTATGAGTGTGCTTTTTTGCCCATGTGCTTACTAACACTTATTGTTGTTTGTATTCTTGATAACTGCCATTCTGACTAGAGTGAGATGAAATCTTAGAGTAGTTTTTATTTGCATTTTCTAATTGCTAGAGATGATGAACATTTTTTCATATGTTTGTTGATTGATTGTATATCCTCTTCTGAGAAGTGTCTGTTCAGTTCCTTGGCCCATTTATTGGCTGGGTTATTTGTTTTTGGTGTTAAGGTTTTTGAATGCTTTATATATCCTAGAGATTAATGCTCTATCTGATGTGCTTGTGGTAAAGATCTGCTCCCATTCTGTAGGCTCTCTATCCACCTCACTAATTGTTTGTTTTGCTGAGAAGAAACGTTTTAGTTTGAGTCCATCCCATTTATTGATTTTTGATTTTAATTCTTGTGCCAAAGAAGTTTTATTAAGGAAGTTGGGGCCTAATCCCACATGGTGGATATTAGGGCCTATTTTTTCTTTTATTAGACACAGGGTCTCTGGTTTAATTCCTAGGTCCTTGATCCACTTTGAGTTGAGTTTTGTGAATGGTGCAATATAGGGGTTTAATTTAATTTTGCAGCATATGTATGGATTTCCAGTTTTCCCAGCATCATTTGTTGAAGAGTCTATCTTTTCTCCAATGTATGTTTTTGGCACTTTTTCTAAGATAAGATAATTGTAATTTTGTGGGTTAGTCTCTGTGTCCTCTATTTTGTACCATTGGTCTACCAGTCTGTTTTGGTGCCAATACTATGCTGTTTTTGTTACTATTGCTCTGTAGTATAGTTTTAGTTCTAGAATAGTGATGCCACCAGCCTCACTCTTCTTGCTAAAGATTGCTTTAGCTATTCTGGGTCTGTTATGTTTCCAGATGAATTTCATGATTGCTTTCTGTATTTCTATAAGAAATGCCACTGGGATTTCGATTGGAATTGCATTGAATCTATATAGTGCTTTTGGTAGTATGGTCATTTTGACAATATTAATTCTGTCTATCCAAGAACAATGTAAATTGTTCCATCTTCTAAGGTCTTCTTTAATTATTTTTTTGTGAGAGTGTTGTAGTTTTTATTGTAGCAGTCTTTCACCTGTTTCATTAAATTTATTCCCAAGTAATTTTTTTTTGAGGCTATTGTAAATGGGGTGGTTTTCCTAATTTCACTTTCAGTGGATTTTTTTTACTGATGTACAGAATTGCCTTTGATTTATGGGTGTTGATTGTATATTTAGCTACTTTGCTGAATCCATTTAATAGTTCTAGGAGATTTCTGGTGGAATGTTTTGGGTCTTTTAGTATAGAATCATATTGTCTGCAAATAATGATAATTTGAGTTCTTCTTTTCCTGTCCATAGCCATTTAATTTTTTTCATCTGTCTGATTGCTCTGGCTAGAGTTTCAAGAACTGTATTAAATAGAAGTGGTGTCAGAGGGCATCCCTATCTTGGTCCAATTTTTAGAGGGAATGCTTTAAATTTTTCTCCATTTAGAATGATGTTGGACTGGGGCTTAACAAAGATAGCCTTTACAATGTTGTGGTATGTTCCTGTTATCCCTAATTTTTTAAGCATTTTGAACATGAAGGGATACTGTAGTTTATCAAATGTTTTCTCAGCATCTATTGAGATGATCATGTGATTTTTATCTTTGAGTCTATTGATGTGATGAATTACATTTATTGATTTCTATATGTTGAACCAACTTTGCATTCCTGGGATGAACCTTACTTGATTGTGATGCACTATCTTTTTGATATGTTTTTGCATTTGATTTGCCAGAATTTTATTGAGAATTTTTGCATCTATATTCATTAGAGATATTGGTCTGAAGTTTTCTTTCTTAGCTTTGTCTTTGTCTGGTTTTGGAATCAGGGTGATATTGGTCTCATAGAATATGTTTGGAAGTGTTCCTCATTTTCTATTTCATGAAAGAGTTTGAGAAGTATTGGTGTCAGTTCTTCTTTAAAGGTCTTGTAGAACTCAGTTGTGTATCCATCTGGTCCTGGGCTTTTCTTGGTTTGTAGACTTCTGATGGAGTCCTCTATTTCCTTGCTTGAATTTGATCTGTTGAAATTGTGTATATCATTCTGATTTAGATTAGGCATATCATATGCCTTGAGAAATTTGTCGATGTCTTTGATATTTTCCACTTTATTGGAGTACAAATTTTCAAAATAATTTCTAATTACCTTCTGTATTTCTGTTGTGTCCATCGTAATATTTCCTTTTTCATCATGGATGTTAATAATTTGAGTTTTCTCTCTTCTTCTCATTGTTAGCATGGCTAAGGGTTTATCAATTTTATTTATTTTTTGAAAGAACCAACTTTTTGTTTAGTCAATTTTTTCAATTGTTTGTTTTGTTTCAATTTCATTGATTTCAGCTCTAATTTTAATTATCTCCTACCTTCTGCTGCTTTGGGGCTTGATTTGTTCTTCTCTTCTTAGGGCTTTGAGATGTAATGTTAGATCATTTATTTGTTGACTCTTTCTTCTTTGAAGGAATGAACTCCATGCAATGAACTTTCCTGTTAGCACAGCCTTCATAGTGTCCCAGAGATTTCAATACGTTGTATCAGTGTTCTCATTTACTTTTAAAAATTTTTTAATCTCTTCATTGATATCTTTTGTTAATCGTTGCTCATTTAGTAGCATATTATTTAGTCTCCAGGTGTTGGAGTAGCATTTATTTTTTATTTTCTCATTAATTTCTAATTGCATTCCATTATTGTCTGATAGAATGCAGGGTAGTATCTCTACTTTTCAGTATTTACTATAATTTGCTTTGTGGCATAACACATGGTCAATTTTAGGGAAGGACCCATGTGCTACTAATAAGAAAGTGTATTCATTCATTGATGGATTATAATTAAGCTCAGTTAAGTCTAAGTTATTGATTGTATTATTGAGTTCTATAGTTTCTTTTTTAAGCTTTTGTTTGGTAGATCTATCTAGTGGTGAAAAGGTGTTAAAGTCACTCAGAATTATTGTGTTGTGATCTATTTGACTCTAGAACTCGAGAAGAGTTTGATTGATGAATGTAGATGCTCCATTTTGGGGGGTATATATATTTATAACTGTTATGTCTTGTGGATGTATGGTTCCATTAAGCAGTATGAAATGTCCATCTTTATCCCTTTGGATTAACTTTTGCTTGAAGTCTACTTTATTTGATATAAGATGGAAACCCCTGCTTACTTATGTAGGCCATGTGAATGTTATATTTTATCCCAACATTTCACTTTCAGTCTGTGGGCATCTTTTTCTATGACATGAGTCTCTTAAAGGCAGCATATTGTTGGGTCTTTTGTTTTTTTTAAATCCAGTCTACCAGCCTATGTCTTTGATTGGTAACTTTAAGCCCTTAACATTTAGGGTTATTACTGAAATATGATTTGGATAACCGGGCATTTTTGTTTATTTTTAGTATTTAGCTTGACTTGGTTTCTCCTTTAATTGGCTTTTCTTTTATTGAAGTTCTTCCCTTTGCAGATTTTCATTGTTGTTTTTCAATCTCTCCTCTTGGAATATTTTGCCAAGAATGTTCTGTAGTTCAGGCTTTCTTGCTGTAAATTCTTTTAGCTTTTGTTTATCATGGAAGGTTTTTATTTCATTGTCAAATTTGAAGCTTAATTTTGCTGGATATAATATTGTTGGTTGGTATCCATTATCTTTTAGGGCTTGGTATATGTTGTTCCAGGATCTCCTAGCTTTGAGAGTCTGGGTTGAAAAATCTGCTGAGATTTGCATTGGTTTTCTCTCAGAGGTAATCTCATTTTTCTCTCTTGTGGCCTTTGAAATTCTATCCTTATTCTGCATGCTAAGCATTTTCATTATAATGTGTCTTGGTGTAGATCTGTTGTAATTTTGTACACTTGGTGTCCTATAGGCCTCTTGTATTTGATTTTTCAATTCATTCTTCATGCTTGGGAAATTTTTGGATATTATTTCATTGAAGAGATTGTGCATTCCTTTGGTTTGAATCTCTGAACCCTCCAATATCCCAGTAAATCTTAAATTTGGTCTTTTGATGGTATCCCATAATTCTTGGATGTTCTGTTCATGGTTTCTTACCATCTTTACTGTGAGGTCAACTTTATTTTCAAGAATGTATATTTTGTCTTCATTGTCTGAGGTTCTGTTTTCCAAGTGGTCTAGTCTGTTGGTGATACTATTTATTGAGGTTTTTTTTTTTTTTTTTGCTTATTGTTTCTTTCATTTCAAGGATTTGTGTTTTTTTTTTTTCAGTATCTCTATATCTTTCTTGAAGTAATCTCTTTTAATCTGTATTTGCTCTCTGATCTCTGTGTTGGTGTGATCAATGATCACCTGAATTTTTTCTCTTATCTCCTTGTTGGTGTGATTGATTTTTACCTTTATCTGCTCACTTAGGTCATTCTTCCCAAATCATTTTAATTATGTATATTATGAATTCCTTCTCTGATATTTTACCTACTTCACTATCTATGGATTCTATTGTTGTAGTATCTTGGTTTATTTGGGGCACTTTCCTCCCTTGTTTTTTTTAATGATGTCTATGTGTCTTCCTCTCTTGCAGTGTAGATCTGAGATATTACAGCTTCTGTCCTATTGCCTTATAGTGTGCCTACAGGTTACCCATACTTCATTTTTAAGGGAGAGATTAATATTATAGCATTCAATGTATCAAATGTGCAGCCATATATCAGTTAGCTTCTATTTTTATGTTTACAGTATTGTCACTATGAACATAAACGATGAGTTTGGTTTTCTTCAACCATATGATCAATAGGTTTGCATAATGATTTACAGTTTCTGATGGTGAAAGGCAGACTAGGTGGTTGGAGGAGATGTTTATGAGGTAGGATGTGAGAATATGCATATATTAGATTATATGACTTGTGAGAAGATAATCATAGGAAGTTGGCTGTTAGTAGGAGAAACAAAAGATAGGCAACCCTATGCAAGACTCTCTGTCACTTAGTAATAGGATAGCTGTTAGCACCCCTGGTAGAGAAACCTCTGGTGCAGCCAGGCCACAGGGACCTTGGTGACATTTTACCAGGCCCTTATTGTTGCCTCTTGATAGAAGCAGTGATTTTCCAGTTTCTTATCAGTGGAAGCCTCAAGCCTGTATGTTTCCTGATGTTAGGCTGCAGAGTCACACTTTGGTGAATAAGGAACCTCAGCACAGGTTGGCTTTCTGTGTGGGTGTGGGGTGGCTCTGCCCCTGCCCTGGAACTCTGAAAGTTTTTCTCTACTGATTAAAATTGTGGTCTGTAAAAATGTAGCGATATTTATTTGTAAACTAATTTTAAGCTTTGAAGCATATCTAGATTTATTGGTAATTGATAAAGGTGAATTCCTGCCCCTCCCAAATACTACTCCCTAAAGTATAAATGACACACTTGAACAACTTCACTGAACTATTGGAACTTCTAAATGTTACTTCCAATGTAAAATCTGAAAAATATTGTGATATTGTTAAAATTGAATTCAAAAGAGACATTCCTAGGCAAAAGTTCTTACAGATTTTAGAACTATAATGCTTTCATATATAGAAAAAACAGAGATCTTTTATAATTCTGCAATACTGCCTCAACTTTACAGAGTTTAAAAAACAACCCATCTTTTAGATTTTCATGAAATCCATTTAGAATAAGTATGATTTTTTTTTGCTATTGTTCATGATGGAATAAAATATTTAGCTCTGATGGTTCAGATCTAATAAAAAGAAATGCGTAAATTTGGGCCTGAGATAAATGTGGTAAAGAAAGAGCATAGAACTCTTATTAATTCACTCAAATCATATTCTGTTAGAATTTACCTACTATGACATCTACACTGTTAATTTTAGAAAAACAAAACAAAACAAAAACCCCAGAAATGTTGGGGTCAGAAATTACCAATGGCAAAAACAGTTTGTAACATTATCTGGACCTGGCATTAAACCAAACAACAGGTGTCAACTGCCATCCACAGCAGTAAAAACTACAACAGCATTAATGGTGGGAGCAGGAGTTATATAAACCAATTCATGCTAAACAATGGAAGAATAAGTTAGGAGAAAGAAGATGTGATAGAAAGACAGGAAAGAGTTAATGATTTCAAAAAGTGACCAGAAAGAATTCAGAAGAGATGGAACAGGTGATGGTTATAAGCAAGGGGGAAGAAAAGATAGAAGTAACAATGTAAAGGGAGAGTGAATGAAAGAATAATGGCTTCTGGCTGCTGGCATGATAAGAGAGAGAGAAAGAGAGAAACAATAGGAAAAGAAAACAATATAAAACAAAACCAAAATATTCAAACCCCAAATCTTAAGCTTGAAGGCCAGGAGAAATAACTACACTTTAAAAAAATGCTAAAAGTGAGAGAAAAAGAAATATCTGTATCTATATCTATCTCCATGAACCGATCAGCACACCAGACACACACACGAAAGAAAGAAAAAAGAAAAAATATTCTTAATGTAAAATGAAGGGCTTGTTTCCACTGAGGTGGTCAAAACAGCCTACAAGAATGGATGATCACTGTCTATGCTTTATTGCCCTTTCTATTTCTTCTTGAACTACTTACTGAGCAGGAGAGCAAGGGCTGGGTGTTGTTAATCTCTTCCTCCTGTGCTGCCCACCTAGAAGCCAGTTGGAATGATCTAAACTGAAGCTGGTTGGAATAATTCTCAGCTTCTCTTTTCTCCAGGATGTGGTAGGATGGGATGTTACCTACTGTCAGTGGGAATTTGTCTGCACAGACCAGATGGATGCATTCTCAGGGTGGGGCAGCCACAGAATCCTATGAGGGGACAGCTTGTGGGTGGGACTGAGGTCTAATCAGGCCTCAGAGACTTTATTGGGTGGGCTCTGCTCTGGAGGCATTAGATCAACACACCCCTAAGGCCTGGCAGATGCCCATCTCTTGTGTGGATCTCAGGAACCTCCCATGAATTCTACTTATGGCACAAGGGAGCCAATCCTCCACACTGTGCTGCCCATGAATACAGCCTTCCTGAATTAGTCCCTGAATATATTCACACCTGCCTGTTGGGATTCCTGCCCTGCTCTGGCTGGTCATATGAGTCACCAGACTCAAAGGAGAAGCAGGTTGGGCTCTCTTTCTCTTTTTGAACTTGAATCCCCATGGGTACAATCTTCTCTGTGCCTGTTTCACTTCCATTCTGCTAGGTATACCCTAGACTGTAGTGTAGGTGCCTGCTGGGACAGTGTGACAGTCTTTGCTCTGATTTCCTGGCTCCCTAAGAAGCAGACACAGAATGGCCACTTCAAAATGGCTCTGCCTCAGGTGCCCATGACTCATTTGGAAGCACAGGGCACTTTTCAAATACCATTGCTCAGTGTGGCCTCTGGATCAGCTAAGTTCAGGGAGCTTTTCTGAACTCAGGTGCAAAGACATGCATGGCTATTAATTCAGACACTGGTGAAAGGTGATGGGGGACTGAGAAAAGACAAACAGACACACATAGAGAAAAAACCTGAGGCCAGGTGGGGATTTGGGGATTCAACCTCTGATGGAGGATGAATAACCCAGAGCTAGCTCAGGATGTTTATTATATAGGTTTTTTTCATCAATCAGTTATTGTGGGCTGGGGACATAGTGCACTTGGTAGAGTGCTTGCCTCTCATGCACAGGCTCTGGGTTTGCTCCACAGCACAACACACACACACACACACACACACACACAAAGTGATTTGTGAGAAAGTTTTAGCAAAGCAGAGAGACGTGAAGTTCATAGTGAAAATTGTGAGACATCGAGATTTGCTGCAATCAGTGTGGCCAAACTCATGGTTCCAGCAAAGGGTGATAACAGATTAGAAAATGAAGATTCACACACAGATTGTGAATTATGTAGCTGGGATTAGGTGGAGTGCTGCTTTCTGATAGAGAAGCAGGTCTCAAGATTGGCCAGCAATTTTTATTTATGTATGTCTCATATCAGGTTAAGGACTATGCTAGCATTATTCTTTGTCTTCAGGAAAGTTACAGAAAAAAGAAACATCTATGGAGATTTTCCATAGTTGCAATCCACAGTTGCCATGTGGAATGTTAGCAGCTTTGTGAAATGCTCAAGAAGGTCCATTGTTTAAAGTTACTATTAAGCAGGCAGGCTTAGAAGTAGCAGAGCTGGTGAAACATTGTGGTCATCTAGCATGAGAATTCCTCTATCCCTGGGAGCTATGTGCCTGAGATCAAGGTTGAAGCTAAGCCTCTTATGAAGATCCTTTTCATGCAGGGCATTATCATAGCAGCTAGGCATCTTATGCAGCCACCCAGGAACATTCCCAGGCACCAGATGTGCCACAGCCATGAGGTCATCAGAGACCCCCAGTCTCATTCACTGCTCTCCCATTCTTTGTCACCACTCTCCACAGAGGTTATCATGCTCAGAATTCTCTATTCCATGAAGTTGATGTCTGAGTTTAAGGTTTGAAATGATACAGCTCTGCCAGGGAGCTTCCTCTGGCTGGGCATCACCATAGCAACCGGGCCACCTTGACCTCAACCGTTACATAGGAGGTTCCCAGCAGAAACTCAGAAATGAGGCAATTAGAAATCATGGTTCAACTCACTGCTGTCTACATTCAGGATTTTCTGTACTACATCTGTTAATTTTGTTTCTCCCTCTGTGCTGAACCAGTGCTGCTACCACTGCTGCCAAAACGAGGTCGGTTTCAATGTACTCTTTCTTCTTTGTTTTACTTACCCAAACTTCAGAGTCTCTAAGCCACTGTGACTGTCCAATATTGAGTTTCAGTGAAATCGCTTTTTTACCCACCTTGCAGTTAAGCAGTACTCCTGCTGCTTGAATCCCAAGCCATGGAGCAACTAGGAATGCAGCCTTCCTCTAAACTGTCATCATGAAACCCCCAAATCCCCCATAATTTGACTTCTATTACTAAAGATTAGTTTTGTCTCTTTTTAAAATGTAGATAAATTAAATCATAAAGTATCGATTCTTTTGTGTCTGGCGTTTTCCTCCTATCTATGAAAATTGGGTCTAAGACAGTCATAGATCCTATCTATGGGAGCTACAACCAGCATGGTCAAACTAGCAGAAGATTCTGGCGAGGGGCGATGAGAGATTGGAAGAAATAAAGAGTTAACATGCATGGATCTTGAAGATAAAACAGCTGCGGTTGGATGGAGGGCTTTAGAAGCAGGTCTAAAAAATTACACCAGAAATCTTTATTATATATGTCTCTAAATCAGGGATTAAAGACTATGCAAGCATTATTCTTTATATTCATGAAAGTTACAGAGTTAGCAACAGTATAAAACTATTTCCTCAGTTACATTCTACATTTGCAATGTGCAATGTTAGTAGAATTGTGCATCTCTCAACAAAGTCCATTCTCTAAAGCTAGTAATTCACAGGCAGATTCAGGAGCACCAGAACTGTTGAAACATTGTCCTTATCTTAGGAAGGAAGTTCCATCATTCCCAGGAGCTGAGGTGCCTGAGAATAAGGTTGAGGCTGATAAGTCTCTAGCAGGGAGGACGTCTTCACAGCAACCAGGCATCCTATGGCTTTGCACCAAAACTTTCCTAGCCACCAAGTATGCCACAGCCACGAAGTCAAAAGGGATTGCAATCTCAGACACTGGTCTACCAGTCATTGTCACTGCTCTCCACAATGGGAGTTAACCATATTTTTTATAGGGTAACTGTTCCAGCTATAAACATGTCACACTTTATCCTTTCTTTTTTTCCAAGTGTCACAACAAGATGTTAATATATCCACATGTCACTTCACTCTATGGCCTTAATCCTTTGGGTCATGACATCTAGGGAGTTAGCACAGTTGACTTGTGGTTTCTGCCCATCAGTAACTTAAGTATATATAAAAATAAGTGTAAACATGTAAATAAACCTCATTAAACCAGGATTTATACACTTCTATTTCATTTTCTTCTATAAATAAGGAAAACATCCACAGTCTTTCCAATTCCACCCAAATGGAGGACAGTTTGTTGGAAAGAATGGCAGAATAAAGGCTGTCATCAAAGGACACTTCTTGCCATCACGAGTTGGTCTGATGATGTTGCCTTCCCATGGTCCACAGAATTCATAGTTGATGATGAAACAGCTTCTACAATATGAAGGAAAATTATTCACCTATGTGATATTATCCTAGACAGCAAATAACTCCTCAACCAAAGATCTGGAGCCAACACTCACACAGGTTTTCCAGATCTCAGAACCGCCCCAACTCAGGAAGAGACTCCTGTATGCCCTCCCCTCACTCTCCCAAGGCCCTACCAGACTAAGACAGACACTGCTCCCCACTAAAGGAAAAAACAACCACAGAAGACAGACTATTCCTCACCTTTAATTGTGTCTTTTTTTTTCCTCCAGAAAAAGAAGATGATGATGAAGATAATTATGATTAGGCCACTGGCGACCCCTATGATGATCATGGAAACAGATTGGTTATGTGGAGACTGCTCGGTAACTGGGACTCTTGATGTTGTTGCTAAAACAAATAAAAGAGCAAAATCGCTGTCAGATTTGAAAATATCCATTCTTCAGCACCTGTGATCCCATGCAGCCCATGGGACTCATATATTCACTGACTCATTATGGGACCACTATTCTACCAGGTCCTGGGGGTACAGAGATGAACAGAGGTTGTGCCGTGTCCTTATGGAGCTCACATCACTATTGAAGGGGACAGCAAATGTCCATCCATTTTGGCATATTTATTGTACTTATGACACTTTGGCGGTTGACACAACTGGTGGTGCTTAATTTTGTCTGAGGGGGTAGGGAAGGCTTCATAAGAAGTTGACACTGAAGCTGGTTGAAGGGTAATTATAACATAGGGAGAAGAGAAGGCCTGAAAGCTTACAGAAGTATATATAACTTGGGAACTAGTTAGCAGACTATTAAGACTGGATCATTATTTAATGGAGAATGGGAGTTCCTACATATTGAAGGGCACTTAGGAGGTGAGATGGGAAAGAGAGACTGGTGATAAATCCATATGGCTATCACTGACCATCCAGACAGGAAGCCCATCAAGAAATCAGTCAGTCATTCAGCCCAACAAATTTTCCATTACACACACGCTAATATCCTACAGGTAAGCCATTAGGCATTTATTTATTTATTTTTTAATTTTTTTAGCTATAGATTGACACAATACCTTTCCTTTATTTATTTATGTAGTGCTGAGGATTGAACCCAGTGCCCCACTCATGCCAGGCAAGCACTCTACCACTGTGCCACAACTCCAGCCCTCAGAATAAGACCTTTAAAGAGAACTCTCACATCTTTCCCACTCTGCTGAGCTGTATCATGAAAACTCAGCACCCTACCTGGCATTTCCTCCAAGTGCTCTGAGAATTCCCTGAGCCAGTGACTGCAATCTCCCATTGAGACCTTCCTTAAATGTTCTCTCAGTTCTTTGTCATTCTCCCACTTCTCCTTGATCCCCCGGGCTCTAGGATTAATCACTGTCCACTCCATGTGCATCACATTTAAGCAGAGAGATGGCTGTCCAGCAATGCTGAAATTCCAGAATGAACCAATGTGATTTTTTCCTTTAAGCTGACAAGACATCTTGGCCTGCAGGGTGAGATGACCTGCAATACACAACAAAACCATCATCTCCCACTCTTGATAGATCCATCACCTCCTAATAGGTTGAGCGTTTCTCTGCACATTTAGAGGCCTGTATTCTTTCTCCCAGGCCTGCCCTTTCTTCTCCATTAATTGCCACATCCCTCTAAGGCTAGGCCAATATTCAGATCTTTTACACCCAGAGCCTCCTCCATATGTGCACTCCACCCCTTCCTCTCTCCTGCTCTCTCTGTCTCTTCACCCCATTCCATACTTACCCCTGGCCATCTTTTGTTCCAAGTCCATGTCAAGCAGGATCGTCCTGAGTTCTTGCCCCAGTTCTCTCAGCATTTGACTCAATTGTGTCCATGTTTTGGTGGCATTCACCTCCCTTCCCAGGTGACCCAAAGGTTTGATCTTATTGCTCTCACTGTCATACTGAAGGAAAGCGGTCTTATCCACTGAGCCCTGCACTTCACACCAGGACTCCCCAGGTCTGGACTGAGATTTGACAGTGAAGTCAAGGCAAAGAGAGTGGGTACCTGAGAGAGAAACATGGAAGTGAGGTTCAGGACAGGGAGAAGAGGACCATTAGTTCCCATCCTTCTGTGACTCCCAGACTCCCTCTGAAGGGCCAGGCTGGCAGAGGGAGGAGTCTTCATCCTAAACCTCCTCTATCTAGATCTTTTATTTGGTGTCACCTTTAACTGAGGTTGTAGGATGCTCTCGTGCTATCAGGGACCCCTCACAGGCAGAATGTAACCAGGAGGATTAATCTGAAAGCACTTTCAGTGATCTCAACCAAGTTCTGGGCACAAAAAATACACAATGGTATCTGTTCTCCTGAAAATTAAAACCTAGCTGAACAGACAGTATTTCCAATAGAGTGGAAAAGGAGGCACCAGGGATCACAGGTCAATTCATCATGGTCTTGGTGTTCAGGCTGGTCATCATGGAGTAGATGCAGGAACAAGGCAGCAGAGGGGAGCTGCCACACAGGAGCACAGAACCTAGTCTGGTGTCCTAGGCTGGAGCCCTATGAGCTGATCATCAGATTCCAGGGAACCTCTCCAGCCTAACCATACTCTCTGGTCATTCTTCAGAAGAGATCTCCACTTGTTTGTACCCATAATGGAGCCCCAACCTCTCCTCCCTGTTCCCAACTAGTTCTTGCTAATAATCATGGACCAGAGTCTTCCAGGCTTCTACCAGCAGCATAGTAGTAGTAGCAAAAGAAGATCTACAGCAAAATATACTGGAGACATTCTATTGAGAATAAATCACAGAGTAACAGGCAAGAAGGAGTCAGGCATGTGCGAATATGCCTTTTCTCCTGTGGCATGGGCTGGCCCCAAATCTACAATGGTGGACTGAGAACCGGTCAGTTGATATTCAGTGAAGAAAATTGTTGTCAAAGACATGTTTAGCAGGTAATGCAACACAGAATTTCCTTTTAATAGAATGCTCAAACATAGAAAAGGAGATGTTAAAAAATGAAAATTCACTGTGAATACCCAGTCTCTGTAGGGGAAGCAGAGCTTGCTGGAGGTTACTGAGCTCCTTCCTTCTGCCCTTCTTCTACCCACTTCTCCTCCTCCTTTTCCTGCCTCGTTGCCATCTGTTTCTTCCCATGTCTATATTTTCTCCCAGCCTCACTCTCCTAGATCACATTAAATCTAATCTTTCCAAATTCTTTCATCTTAATGATTGGGATCCATTTGCATTAAATACATCACAATGAAAGATTCAATTAATATAGACACAAGTCCTAACGCCCCAGAATTATTTTTCTTGTTGAGAATAGAGGATGACAAATATGATAACTTTGAGGTTGATAATGATGAAAATGAACACAAGTAATTCTTTAGAATGGTCATTTCAGGTGCTGGTGTAAAGGGAATGAATTATGAAGGCAGTCCCCTCAAGGCAATAGTGGCAGTTTTGAAAAATGTCTGTGCAGTAAATAATTTCCCTTGTGGACTTGAAAAATGACACCACCTATGGTCTTGACATGAAGTGTGGTTCAGCTGGACCCTGGAAGCAGTATCAGGGTTCAACAGAAAGCAGCAAAACTTGCTGCTGCTGAAGATGATGATTTTGTTAATAAGGAACCTAAACAAAAGCTCTAGTGAGAAAATCTCTGAGACCCAGCAGCTGAAAATGCACAACAGTGACACAAGAACAGGAAAGATGCAAAGCCACTGACACCAAGATCAAGAGGTCAAGAATCCTCCTAAACACAGGGAAAAACTCCTGAAAAACCAAGGACCTACTTCTGTTGAAGACAGAAAAGCAAAAATGAAAGAAAATATCAAAAAGGTGCTTCACTTCCCAAAGGGAAAGCCAAGTTCTTCAATTATGTGGAGAGATGTTTTTGGATGATTGATCTGGAGGTAATTCAAGATCTCTGGCACTGGAGGAAGCTTCTTTAAGAAAACAGTTTACCAGTTTGTCAACATTTTCTGTCTTAAATTTAAGAGACATATGATCTACTAAAATTGAGTCAGGAGGGTACAGAAAATTTGAACAGATCAATTTAGGAACCAAATTCCTCAAGAAGACTCCTAAAGCACAGGAAGTAAAATCAAGAATCAATAAAAGGGATGGTATCAAACTAAAAAGCTTCTTCTTAACAAAGGAAACAATCAAGTATGTGAAGAGAGAGCCTAAAAAATGGGAGAAAATCTTTGCTGCCTGCTTCTCAGATAGAGCATTTACTCTAGGATATACAAAGAGCTCACAAAACTTAACACCAAAAAACTAAATATCCTAAGCAATAAATGGGCAAAGGACCTGAACAGACACTTCATACAAGAAGCAATACAAATGGTCAAAACCTATATGCTAATTGGTGCAACCACTTTGGAAAGCAGGGTGGAGATTCCTCAGAAAACTTGGAATGGAACCACCAATTGACCCCTCTATCCCACTCCTCGGTCTATACCAAAAAGACTAAAACCAGCATACTACAGTGCCGTACTCATGTTCTTTCTGCTCAAAATGTACCCTTTCTGTCTATTGGTGTGTGCCACCATGCCTGGCTTTATCTGGCTTTCATATGGAGAAAAGTAATTGCTCAGTTTTCAAAGAGGAAACATCCCATCCTGCTGACTCACTCACTGGGTATCACAGAGGAATATGGGTACACAAAGGTCCTGCATGTGAAGGTTCCTAGTACTGGCAGCATTGCTGTCCCCAGCTGCACATACAGAGACCTCTGGAGTGAATACAGCCCTGATGCAGGCAGCTTTGCCCTAGCCAATCCAGTGGGGAAGGTGGGTGAGATTCTGTCTGCGTCATGCAAATCTAGTTTGGCTTCTTTGGCTGAAGCTAAGAAGAAGCACCCTCATGGCAGCCATGACTACCCCATAACTGGTGGATCCAAAGTTAGAGGTTCAAATACCTGAGCAAGGAAGAATTGTTGACTTTTGTTTTTGTTTGGTCTGTGTTCTCTTGTTTTTAAAGAGAGAGAGAGAGAGAGAGAGAGAGAGAATTTTTTTTTTAATTTTTTATTGTTGGTTGTTCAAAACATTACAAATTTCTTGACATATCATATTCCTCACTTTGATTCAAGTGGGTTATGAACTCCCACCTTCACCCCATACACAGATTGCAGAATCACATCAGTTACACATCCATTGATTTACAAATTGCCATCCTAGTGTCTGTTGTGCTCCGCTGCCTTTCCCATCCTCCACCCTCCCCCCTCCCCACCTCTCCCCTTCCCTCCCCTCCCCTCCTCTCTCTCTCTACCCCCTCCACTGTATAACCCTGAGGGTGAGAGAGAGAATTTTTAAATATTTATTCTTTTTTTTTTCAGCGGACACAACATCTTTATTTGTATGTGGTGCTGAGGATCCAACCCAGCGTCCCGCTCATGCCATGTGAGCACGCTACTGCTTGAGCAACATCCCCAGCCCATCTTTTGTTTTTACTCATTATTTTTTCATACATTTATCTAGTTTTATTTATTTTAAAATTTTAATTAGTTTTTTTCTCTCTTTTTTTGAATCCCCCTTTCTCCTTTCTTCTTCTCTCCTCTTCTCTGAACTTTTATCTTTTCTTTTTTTGCTATAGGGAGGATTGAACAAGTCCATTGAGCAGGAATGCAATAATCCAGGCTAAAGAGGAAGGAGGCATAGATCAGTGTTGAGAGCCATGCAGGTCAGAATGATGCCTGGCATTTGCCAGAGGGAATGTTTGAAAGGTGACGCCAGCGAACCATTGAGATGATAATTGGAGTTAAGCTATATATAATTGCTGTGATGCTGGATTGATTTTATTGTATATTTGACCTTTACTGTCGGGCAATGGGGCGGCTCTTGCTGCCTTGGGTGCCCACTGCTTTGGAGTTCTCGCGCTACTTTGGAGTTCTCCAGGGGATTCCTGGAGGATTCGCATTGGTTGGGGAAGTTATGGAGGAGGGATTTCCGGTTGGTGTGGTGTGTGCCTGGAGGAGCTGCTTGCATTACTTTTGGGAGAGGTTCCCGGGAAGTGTGTGTGGAGCGTGCTGGTGGAGTTCGGAACTAATGTTTGTTCCTGCTTGAGTGGCTCGTGATTGTGCCCAGCAAGACTGCGGCAGATTAGGGTTGAGAAAGAAATGAGAGATATAGTAAAATAATGAATATTTTATTTCTAATCCAAATGAACAGTAGGCATGATATGTAGCTAATATAGGATTTTTAATAATCTTCTTTCTTTCTTTCCTTCCTTCTTTTCTCTTTATTTCTTCTTTCTTCCCTTCTCCCTTTTAAAAAATTATATTTTTCTATTAATTTGAGTCTCGTGGACATTTAACTTTCTAGTGTATTTTCTATTATCTCTGCCTCTTTCTTCTCCACAATTATTTGTGCTGTAGATATTTTTAGTACATTTTACACACACACACACACACACACACACATAATGTGGTTTGCTTTTAATTGTTGTTACTGGTGGTTGTTCTCTCCTCTCAAAGTGGTGCTGAATTGAACCAAGCACTCTGAATGCATTGGGTGTGTGTGCTCTGCTATACCCTCAACCTATTTGAGAGAATTTGTACCTTATATACCATCCATGACCTAATCCTGCTCAAACTTTGGTAGATATCTCACCCTAAAGAAGAGGGGAGAATAGGGGAGACAAAAAAGCTCCTAGCTGATGACTCGGCCCCAAGTAGGCACAGGTAGGTGGTGGAGGCATGAGGACCCACGATAGACATTCACCCCTTAGCAACACCAGAGAGAAATAACACAACTGTTGTGGCCATGCCATCTGTGAGGGTCCCTGGCAGAGGTTGCTCTCAAACTTTTTCAGAAGGCACAGTGCTGACAAGTCTGGAGGAGTGCCCTAGAGAGCACACCTCATATACCTTCCTACCTGAAGTAGCAGAGGGATCCCGCACATGTGATTTCTACAGCAAAGGTGGATCTCTCAGGTTCTGACATAGTACTCAGAGAATCAAACCCTACCAAACACAGCCTAAGAAAACACAAGGAATTAACAATGCAGATTCCGTTTGGAATTAACTCAACACTACATGGAAAACTAATATCCGAGAGCACATCATCAAAAGAAGGCTGCTCAATAAGAAGACCCCCACATAAAAGTGGAAGAGAGAGCCATCCCAACAGATGTACACAGCTCAACATAGAAAAACAGGAAATGCCAAAAAACAAGACTGCTCGCTCATATGCACAAATGCCCGAGTGATCAAATTCAAAGACATTGAAGTGGATGAAATGGGGACAAAGAATTAGAAAGATTGTTAAAAAGGCAATACCTTCAAAGGAGATACAAATAAATAGCTGAATGAATTAAGGAAAACGATGAAGAATAGGAAAGAGCATTTCAATAAAAATATGGAAATTCTGAAAAAGAACCAGGCAGAAATCTTGAAAATGAAAAAAAAGTATCGTAAAGAAATTTTTCAATTCAAAAGCTCAATGAGTCAAACTAAAAACTCAGTTGAGCTGGGCACAGTGGTGCCTGTAAACCCAGCAGGTAGGGAGGCTGAGATAGGAGGATTGTGAGTTCAAAGCCATCAATAAGAGGCACTAAGCAACTCAGTGAGACCTTGTCTCTAAATAAAATACAAAAATGGGCACGGATGTGGCTTAATGGTCAAGTGCCCCGAAGTTCAATCCCTGGTACCAAATAACAGTGACAAGAAAACCACCTCAGTTGAATGCCTCAGCAAGAGACTAGATCAAGAAGAAGAAAGAATATTAGGGTTTGAAGACAAGGTATATGAAATTAGCACATTCAAATCATAAGAACAAAAAATAAATAGGAAGTGTTTTAGCTAGCTTTTTTGCTGCTGTGACTAAAGGACTTAACCAGCACAGTTGTAGAGGAGGAAGAGTTTATTTAAGGGCTCATGGTTTCAGAGGTCTCAATCCACAGATAGGAGGCTCCATTCTTTGGGGCTCAAGGTGAGGCTGAATATCATGGCAGAAGAGTGTGGCAGAGGGAAGCAGGGAGTGAGGTCTCCACTTGCTAGATATGAATATATACTCAAAGCCACACCCCAATTCCCACGTCCTCCGGCCACAGCCTACCACCTCAGTTACCACTCAGTTAATCCCTCTTAGGAACTAAATCACTGATTGGGTTAAGACTCTCACAACCCAATCATTTCTCCTCTGAACCTTCTTGCACTGTCTCACACATGAGCTTTTGGGGGACACCTCACATCCAAACCATAACAAGAAGAGAATGTACAAGATCTCTGGGACAACAGTAAAAGACCCAGCATTTGAATCATAGGTTTAGAAGAGGGATTCAAGCTACAGACTAATGGCATGGAAAAACCTATTCTGTGAAATAACATAAAATTTTGTTAGAGTCTGTAAACAAGTCAGAATGGCGCCTGGAAAATGTTAGAGTTTGTAAACAAGTCTGGATGGCGCCTGGCAAAATGCCAGAGGGAGTGGTTTGTGAAGTAACTGCAGTGAGCCATTAAGTGTGAAGATTCCTTATTGGTTGACTGATGTATCTAGTTTATGCTAATTAGATAAGCTGTGTGGAATGTATAAATACCATTCCTGTCCTACAATAAACGGCTCCCATTCGTGCTGTATCAATCTACACAAGTTATTTGTCACCCCCCCTGATTATTTTGCTGCAGCTGGACTGCGGCAAAATTTCTCAAATCTTGTGACTGATGTGGACATCCAGGTACTGGAGGCATTTGAACCTCAAATACACACCACCTGGGAAGAATCTCTCCATGATGTATTATAGTTAACTGCAAAAAGCACAAAAAAAGAGACAATATTAACAGCTGCAAGAGGGAAGTGCCAAGTCACTTACAAAGGCAAAGCTAGGAGAATAACAGCAGATTTCTCAGAAGAAACTCTAAAGGCCAAGAAGGCATGGAACGATATATTTCAAACCTTGGAAGAAAATAACTGCCAACCTGAATGACAATATTTGCAAAAGTTATCCTTCATAATTAGAGTCAAAATAAAGCCTTGCAAGGTAAGTCTAAATTAGAAGATTTGTCAGCACTAAACTAGGATTGCAGAAGCTAGTCAGAGGAATTCTACACCCAAATGAAGAAGGATTTGAACAAAATACACTGTCGTTTGCTGGACACCATAGGAAGTACTATTTCAAAGTCTTTATTCATTTTTTTTTTCCATTTTCAACATTTATATTATGCAAAATTTCTTTGGATTATCTTATTTTTACACTCTATTTTCAGCAGGTGCAGCGATAAAACTTAAATACTGATATAAAAATGTGTGTGAAATGGGAAATGAAGATGTCAGTGTACAGTCTGATTCCTGGTTGGGAAAATTGTATGGTGCCCAACAGATACACATGTCTTGTTAGTAAATTTACTTATTTAAGAAAAAAAATAAACATATCGGTTTTTCTTTCAACTTGGGTATATGATTTTCTTAATTGACTCTCATATTGCTACAGCATAAATATTTATTATTTAGCCCTAACTACCTCATATACAGAATTTCTAGATATTTCTTTTATTTTAGAGGTGCATTGACAAAGTTACTATGGCACAAAGGGGTCCATAAACTGGAGGCACCTGTCCTACTGATTGTGAAAGGCCCCAGTTCTGTTCTCCAGTCTTGCACACACTAAAGGTTAGACTAACTGCTACCTGTTATTTCACACAAATGCAACCCCAGCATCTGCCCACATATCTGTTCTTTCTTTAACCCACCCCTGCTGACTGACTCCCAACCTGACCTTCCCCAAACCCAGGCTGATTAGGGAAGTCTCCAGCTTTCTCTCCAACAAAATTATCCTGACCTTGTGGCTGTATTTGATATAGTCTGGGCCTCCCCATGCCTTTGTGTCACCCCTAATCTGTCATTAATCATGTCAGGGAGCCATGCTATCATTGTCAAAGAGAAGGACAAGGTTTCCATCCAGCCAGCCATGGACCAATCAGCACAGCTGTTCCAGTCTGGACTGAGTCATGTTGAGGCTGTACTAAAGACAGTGAGCATATAGGAGTCGGTCAGGGGAGGCTGGATGGGGAGAAAAGAACCCTTTATCCCCCTGCCCCTGTGACTCCAGAAGGAACCCATTAGGGTTGGCTGGTAGAGCAGGAGCCTCATTCTCAAGCTCTACATTTTGAACAACCATTTGGCAAAAACATGTTTTGGAGAGCTGTTACAATGAGCAAAAACCTGGGCTGGGTATGGGGCATGCTGCCGAAGAACAAGCGTCTCTCCTCCAGGTACCTATTGTACTCTACCTGAACACAAAGTTAACTTTCAGCAGACAATAAACAGCCAAAGCATCCTGGGAAATGTGGTAAGTGAATAGTAGGCTCAGGTGGTCAGAGGGCTCCTGAAGGAGAAGGTAGAAATTGGCAATGAGTAGGACACAGGGAAGTAAGATTGTAGGGAGATTCTAGAAGAAAGGATCTATTTCCACAATATCCAGAGAGTGAGGGAGTTTCTGGGAAAGGAGTCCAGCCTTGAGTGATAGGAGACAAGACTCAGATCATGGTCTGCAGGATCATTGGCAGAGGATGACAGGGTATAAGAGAGACAAAAGTCAGAACACATTTTTTTTTTTTTTTTAGATCACAGGCTGTAAAAACAGCAAGCTGGATTTGTCCCCTGGCCAAAACTTCATTTTACCTCGACTGGCCAGTGGAGGACATGTAGCACATATCACCAAACTGAGGGAATGAGAAAAGTATCAAATTAACTTTTGTAGTGTTATTCAGAGCATCATAATAAAAAATTTAAGAAGAAATTTTGTTTATTGCAGAATCCACTTCAGTTTTGTGTATTGTTTCTCAGTTTTACTATAGTTGTCCCTGAAAATATTTTTAGTGCTTCAGATATCTAAAATTTTTGGTTTTGATTTTTTTTTAACTGGGTATTGAACAACTGAGTCACATCCCCGGCTTTAAAAAATATTTTACTTAGAGACAGGGTCTCTCCCCTGAGCTGCCTGGCACTTTGCTAAATTGCTGAGGCTGGCTTTGAACTCCCAGTCTTCCTGCCTCAGCCTCCCAAGCTGCTGGGATTACAGGAGTGTGCCACTGTGCCCTGCTGAGTGGAAAGTCTTCATCTGAGATGAAGGCCTCTTCCTCATGTTTTCTGAAAAGTTGAATGTCTCCCTCCACTATCTGATTTCTGCGCTGTATCCATATTGTTCTGGTCTCCTCTGGCTCCAAATTCCTGCTTCCACTGAACACTAGTTTTTCCCTTGTTTCACTGTCCTTGCCTCTCCATTCTCTATAATCCAGAAACCCAAGTAGAACCCTGGGGATCTCTTTAATTTGACTTTGTCACATAGTCACTATACAACACAATAAGAGAAAACATGAAGCTATCCTGAAGATTTTAGTGTACATACACACACAATACAAACCATAAACAATATTCATTTGGCATGGGAATCTCCCACATTTCCACAAATGAGGAGAAAAATTCTATCAGAATCTGATCACTTCTCATTCTCATCCCTGCACCCACCCTAGTTCATCCACCAACTTTTACCTGATGCCTGTTACTACAGCAACCTTCTAGGTGGTCTCTCACTTAATTGGACTGTGACCTTTATTTTAAGAAGCAGAGTCAGGGCAAGCTTTTTTGAGATATTTGCATACCATCTGATGTTCACAAACATAAAACTGGCCCTTTTACAATGTTCAATTCAGTATGTTCTTGGGTATATTCAGAGTTGTGCATCTGGTTTTGCTACCTAATTCGACAACATTTTTATCATTACAAGAAACTGAGGCCAAATCTCTAATGGAACTCACATCTTCACCCCCTCCCTGTAGCACCTGGCAACCAGTAATCTACTTGGTCTCAATGCTTTTGTCTATTCTAGACATTTCATATAAATGGAATCATACAATAAGTTGGCTTTGTGATTGACTTCCTTCACTTAGTGAAACTGTGACTTTGATTTGTATTTTCCAAATACTAATGATATTAAACATCTTTTCATGTGATTATTAATGACTAATGTATCCTCTTTGGAGAAATGTCTAGATCTTTTGTGTATTGGGGAATTTATCTTGTTGACTTTTAAAAGACTTCATATATATTCTGGATACAAGTTTCTCAGCAGATCTATGATTTAATAAAGAATAATAAAATTATGGAATTTAAAATAAAGAATTATGAAATTATGGCATTTGCCTGTAAATGTATGAAAATGGAGAATATCCTGCTAAGTGAAGATTCAGAGAGACAAGGGTCAAATGTTTTCCCTCATATGTGGAAGATAGAGAGAAATAAGCGAAAGGAGATGGTGAGGAGGATCAGGTATCAAAACAATACAGGGAAGATCAGTGGAGTAGAAGGAGATAGGGAGGGACGGGGGACAGGAAAGGGAGGAAATTCAGAATGAAGTTAACACAATCATGTTATATGCATGTATAAATGTAACACAGGGAACTTCTCTTTTATGTGTTTGGAAAACATCAACCATGGATGGTAAATGGGTGAGTATGGGGAGGCTCAATGGAGGGGGAGTGGGGGAAGGGGGGAAAATAGGGACCAAATTGGAGTGGGTCAGATTCCCTGCATGTGTGATTGTGTTGGGATGAATCCAGCTACCATGTATAACTAAAATGCCCTAAGAAAAATAAAAAAGAAAGGATTTTGAAATTTACAGAGATATGTAAGTTTAACCTGCTTTAAACATTATATAAAGTCTGCTCTCAAGGTCACCAGCATTGTCTATAAGTTCATTGGTGATGATTGCTAAAGGCTGGGGTCTATGGTAGAAGATGGATTTCAGAACTGGGGTCCCAGTAGTAAAGGAGAATAAAAATGCTGATAACATAGACTCCAAAAAGGCAATGAACAGGTGGAAGAAAAGTGTGTGCAATGGTGCAGACAGTGAAAAAGGAGGAAGTCAGCCAGGGACCTGACACTCAGGGAGCTAAACCCGGGGTTGACAGATCACAGGGAACCTCATAGCAAAGTACCTGGGCAGGCAACTCAGATTCTGCCTGACTTCAAGAAGTGAAGCAAACCCAAGGATGGACAATCAGGCAGCTGAGTGTTGATACCCACCCAAAGTCTTGTTATTGGCTCAGTTTCCAGACCTGGGCCATGTCTCAGAGCCTGAAATCATTCCTAGAAGGAGAGACATGGCTCTCACCCTTCAACCCCAGAGCCAGTTCAGTGTCCCTTTTCAGCCTGTCCCACAAGGCCATATGCCCATTCACATGGGACTCTGCAGAGAGAGAGAGAGAGAGAGAGAGAGAGAGAGAGAGAAAGCATTCATCCTGGAGACAGTGTGAGCTGACCTCATGTCCAGGCATCTGAAGCATCACCATGGCCCCCTGGTACTGACAAAGGTGCATGTGGGGCCAGGAAAGAATGAACCTGTCCCAGGTTCTGCTCATAGGGGTCATTTCAAATTCCCTGAATTTGTAATAGAAATGAACAATCATGGGCTTGGTGGGTCACATGTGGAGTTAGAGCTACCCTAGTAGGGAAGGCCAAGGAACCTTCTGACACTGTCTCCCCCATTTCCCAGATACTATATTTAAATAATATCTCATCCTAGAGAACTCATGGAGATTTGTACCAATCTAAAACCTTGAAAGACACATGTAGTTCAACTTTATCCTTTCCAATCTTATTTCCATCCCAGACCCTGGAATTTTCTGTAAAGGGCTTACTATTACATATTTTAGGCTTTGCAGTCCTTGTTACAACCACTCAACTCTGCTCTTGTAGCTCAAAGGCAGCCATACTAACATACATTCCTACCAATCTTGTATATGTTTTCTTTTCCCCTCTCCTGCCCCTGTACATCCTCACTGGCTTTAATTGTGATTTTGTACTTGATGCTTGCCATTCTAGTTGGAGATAAAATCATTGTGTAGTTTTTCATATATTTCCTGCTCATCTGTGCCTTTTTTTTTTTTTTTTGAGAAACATGTTTATTTCATTTGCCCACTTATCGGCTGGGTTATTTGGAAGTCACGTATTTGGGAAATTAGGAATGAAACTACCATATGATCCAGTTATCCCATTCTTTGGTATTTATCCAAAAGAATTAAGCGAGAATATTCAATAGAGATAAAGGAATATCCATGTTTATAGCAGCACAATTGACCATAGCCAAATCAGTGACCCAGCCTAATTTTCTGTCAACAGACAAATGAGTAAAGTAAATGAATATATACACCATGGACTTTTATTCATCCCTAAGGAAGAACAAAATCATATTGTTTGAGAAAAATGGATGGAACAGAAGAGGACCATGTTAAGTGAAATAAACCAGACTCAGAAAGTTAGGGTTCATACATTTTCTCTCATATGTAGAGACCATAGAGAAAAAAGGAAAACAACAACAACAACAACAACAACAACAAATATCATGAAAATAGAAAGGAGACAAAAAGGGTAGAGAAATAGGATGAAGGGTTGGGAGGAAGGGAGGAAAGGGATCCTACTCAGGATTGCTTTATCTATTTTGGTTCTTTTACTCTTCCAGATGAATGTTATGCCTGTCCCCCAACCTAGTTTTATGAAGGTTGTCATTCATATTTCAATGGGGGATTTCATCAAGTGTAGATCACTTTTGCAAAATTGGCCATTTTGACAATATTAGTTCTGCCTATTCATCTTCTAAGGTCTTCCATCAACCCCGGGTCTGGTGTATGCAGCCTACCACTGAGCTACATCCCTGTTCCTATTATGTATAATTACAATGCACTAATTAAAAAACAAAAAATATGGACTTGGGATACAGCTTACTTAGTCGCGTGCTTGCCTCGCATGTACAAGGCCCTGGGTTCAATCCCCAGCACCACACACACACACACACACAAACAATTTAAAGAAAATTCTATTTTTTCACATTACTCTTGATATTTGTCAAAAATACAAATGCATCTCAGATGTACTTTATGACAAATGAATAATTCTCTAGTAGAAGAATTTACCATACTTTAGTTAACTGTTTTCTTACTGATTGGAATAGGAATATTTCAAATGTAAGAAATCCTTTTGTGATATTTATCATTTTAATTTAATTCCCTATTTTTATTGGTGCATTATAGTTGTTCATAATGGTTGCATTTGTTGTTACATATTTGTAAACACACAATATAGCAACAGAATTTGGCCAATATAATTCCCGTGTATTTCCACTTTCTCTCCTCTCCTTCTTCCCAGGAGCACTGCAGGATCTGGCAGCTGTCAGAGCCCAAGTCCGAGGCCCCGCCCCCAGAAGCACCCAATTCCCGCATCTGGCTGTAGCTCCCTCTATTTGTCACCATCTTCCTCCCCTGCCCGCCACAGCGCACGCCCTCCTGCTGCCCGGGCCCTGGTGTCCCAGCTGAATTGTTGTTCAGATCTCTGTGGTGGCAGAATCTCCACTTCCTGCATGGAGGTAGCACTGGGGACCTACTCCCACTGATCTCCCTTTGATTTTCATGAGATACCTCCCCCCACCTTTCTTTCCCTTGAAAAGAAAATTCTAAAAAGTAGATATCGCATGAACTTGGAAGGGACTGGACCTGCCACTATGACTCAGGACGACTTGTGATAGAGACTGTTAGAGTCTGTAAACAAGTCAAAATAACATCTGGCATTTGCCAGGGGAATGTTAGAGTTCCTAAACAAGTCTGGATGGTGCCTGGCAAAATGCCAGAGGGAGTGGTTTGAGAAGTAACAAAAGCGAGCCATTAAGTGTGGAGATTCCTTATTGGTTGACTGATGTATCTAGTTTATGCTAATTAGATAAGCTGTGTGGAATGTATAAATACTGCTCCTGTCCTGCAATAAAAGGCTCCTACTCCTGCTGTATCAATCTACACAAGTTGTTCGTTACCCCCTGGTTATTTTGCTGCAGCCTGACTGCAGCAGAGACTTCTATGCTGGGCAAAGGGGCCTCAAGGAGTTCAGGGCAATTCCTCCCTGGAAACGCACAACACCTCTCCTGGAGTCCAGAAGTGAATGCCACCCGCAGCGGGAAAACGGACACCCTTTCACAGTGGCTCTTTGGTGCTCCTGGGCCTCTAGAGACTCTCTAGCCCCCCTCCCCCTCCAAGGAGTGAAGTCAGAAGTGGCATCTGGGACTTGTACCAAGCCCTCTTGCTATCTACTGCCATCTCGCTCCCTCCCATCCTCCTGCCTTTACCCTTTCCTCTCTCTTTGGCTCCCTGGTCTAACTAGGTCTGTGGCTCCCTCCGCAGGTGCAGGGACAAGCGCCTGAAGCAGGGCACGCACCTGAGGGGCAGAGCCCGCAGGGGAGGTCTGGGGACTGAGAAGGGGACAGAGGTGTCCCCGTAAGTTCGATTCCTCAACTCACCCGCTGGCGCCCTCCAAAGACAGTAAGGCGGGAGCAGAGCATGAACGCTAAGAATGAGAGTAGCTGAGACTACACCTACCATCCTTAAGAAGCCCAGGAGCAGGGCAGGACCCGGGCAGCTGTCTGAGCCTTTCAAGTCCGAGGCCCCGCCCACAGCAGCGCCCAATTCCCGCGTTTGGCTGTAGCTCAGCCTATTTGTCACCATCCTTCCTCCCCCGCCCTCCAAAGCGCACGCCCTCCTGCTGCCTGGGGCCCGGTGTCCCAGCGGAATCACGGGAACATCATTCAGATTACGATGGTGGCACTGGGGACCTACACTAAGCCATCTCGCTGTCTTCTGCCATCTCGCTCCCTCGCATCCTCCTGCCCTTACTTTTTTGTCTCTTTTCCGCTCCCTGGGCTACCGCGGTCCCGCCGCTCCCACCGCAGCTGCAAGATCGAGAACCTGCTGCGATGAAGTGTGACCCAGAGCCCGCAGGAGAAGCCTGGGGAATAAAGTGGGGACGGCGGTGTCCCCACAAGTTCGATCCCTCAACTCACCGTCTGGCACCGCCCAAAGAAAGTCAGGCTGGAGTAGAGCCTCGATGATAAGAATCAGAGTAGCGCAGACTACACCTGCCATAGTTAGGGAGCTCTTGATCACCGTGGGACCTTGGCCGCGGTGAGAGCTTTTAAAGTCCCAGGGCCCGCCCCCCAGCAATGCCCGCCTCCTGCGTTGGACGTAACTCCGTCTACTCTTCTTCCGCTCCCCAGCGCCCTCCAGCTGCCCAGGACACAGTAATCTTTCAGAATCGCTGCTGTGGGTGGATCTGGTGCACGTTCCGCTTCCTTGGTGACACTGGGGACCTATACCAAGCTATCTCGCTCCCTCCCATCTGCCTGCCCTAACTTTTTCCTCTCTTTTCCGCTCCCTGGGCTACCTTGGTCCCAGGGCTCCAACCGCAGGCTCAGAGTGGAGAACCTGCTGTGGACCAGAGGGACAAAGCCCTCAGGGAAAGTCTGGGGAGTGAGGAGAGGATGGAGGTGTCCCCGTTTGTTGGATCCCTCAACTCACCGGCCCGCACAGAGCAAAGAAATTAAGGCGGGAACAGAGCCTGGATGGTATGAATGAGAATAGCGGGTTCTGCACCTGCCATCCTTCAGGAGCTCTGGAGCGCTGCTGTACCTGGGCAGCGATCAGAGCCTTCAATGGTCGAGTCCCGACACCCGCCCTCACCCCCGCAGGTAGCACCCTGCCTCCGGCATCTGGCCATAGTTTCGCCCCCTAGTATTCCCCCGCCCGGTCTCCGTGTCCTTACAGAATCATAGTTCGGATCACCTCTGTGGCTGGACCCTGCACGAGTCCCACTTCTTGTATGGAAGTGGCACTGAGGATTTACAACAAGCCATCTGTATCTCTCCTGCCATCTCGCCTCCTCCCATCCTCCTGCCCTAACTTTTTCCTTTCTTTTCTGCTCCCTGGGCTACCTGGGTCCCAGTGCAGATGCAGGGTCGAGAACCTGCTGCGAGGAGGTGAACTGGGGCACCTAACCTGCAGGGGAAGTATGGGGAGTGTGGAGGGGACGAAGGTGTCCCCATAAGTTCGACTTTCCAACTCTACAGCTGGCACCGCTCAAAGAAAGTAAGGTTAGAATGGATGCTAAGAATGAGAGTAAGTAGGCCTGCACTGGCCAGGGTCACTGCGCTGGAGATCATCCGGAGACCTCCTCCGGGAAAAGAGCCTTTGAAGCCTGAGGCCCCGCCCTCTGTACCACTCCCCTCCCTGTCCCCTGCGTCTGATCGCAGCTCCGCCCCTCGGTCTTTCCGAAGCTGCTTGGCCCAGGGTGTCATCGTCATCGGGATCGCTGTGGTAGTAGGAATTGGCCCTCATTTCGCTTTCTGCGATGGTGCGGAGCGCGCGCACAGGGATTCTGGTTGCCTCCCAGCCACTGGCTTCCGACCTCCTCGTCTCACTCTCGCACGGCCCTGGCTATTACCCGGAGAAGGTGGACCTAAAGCAAAGGGTAAAGTTGGGGCCTGGGGTCTTATCCTTTTTCCTGCCTCCTCTAGGGACTTCTTGGGCCTGGGTGTTTAGCTCCTTGAATTCCAGCCCCCGGATTCATCCCTTTTATTCTAAAAGACCAAAGAATTTCGTTACCCCCCTAGAGTCCGGTCTGAAATCAACATTGTTGAAGGCAGTTGTTAGGTAGCCTACCATCAGCGATAGTTTTCAGTAGACTCTGAGCCCCTTGATCCCAAAACCTTCAGGAAAAACTCTCTGAAAGCAAAAGCGAAAGCAACTTCTCTTTTAGGAGTTGTGACATTCAGACAGGAAATGCTTTCTCTACTCCGCCCTTGAGGCTTGCAGAAAAGATCTTTCTTTCTGTTTTGAGGTACTAGGGATTGAATCCAGGGGTTCTGTACCACTGGCTTCTTGATGAGTGGCTCCTGATCTGCCACTACACATTCCTATCAATAGGTTACCGTTTTCCCCCACCAGCCCTGCACATCCTCATGTAAAATATTTGCAGTGCTTCATTATACTTACATATAAGAATGGGATGTGTGCCATATCATCCATGCACATAGCACAATCTGGTAGATTTTGTTACCCAGTACTTTCCTATCCCCTCCCTTCATTCCTCCCTCTCCAGCCCTTTCCTTTACTCCATTGTTTGCCCTTTCCCTCTATTTTTATGAGATTCCCCCCTTTATCTTTAAATTCTTTTTCTTTTTTCCCTCTTTCAGAGTCTGTCTTATTTCACTTAGCATGATGTTCTCCAGGTCCATCCATTTATTTACCAGCAAATGATATAATTCCATTCTTCTTTGTGATTGAATTAAACCTCACTATGTAAGTTTTGCACATTTTCTTTATCCATTCAATGTCGATGAGTCCCTGGGTGGTTCCATAACTGAACTATTGTGAATTGTGCTGCTCTAAACATGAGTATGCACACATCATTATAGTATCCTGATTTTAGTTCTTTTGGATAAATACCAAGGAGTGTAATAGCTGGGTCATATGGTGGTTTGATTCCAAGTCTTCTGAGGAATCTCCATACTGCTTTCAAAAGTGGTTATAGCAATTTGCAGCCCCATGAACAATGCTTGATTGTTCCTTTCCCTCTCATCCTCATCAGCAATTTTGGTATTTGTAGTTTTCATGATTGTCATTTGTTAGAGTCTGTAAACAAGTCAAAATAACACCTGGCATTTTGCCAGGGGAATGTTAGAATTCCTAAACAAGTCTGGATGGTGCCTGGCAAAATGCCAGAGGGAGTGGTTTGAGAAGTAACAAAAGCGAGCCATTAAGTGTGGAGATTCCTTATTGGTTGACTGATGTATCTAGTTTATGCTAATTAGATAAGCTGTGTGGAATGTATAAATACTGCTCCTGTCCTGCAATAAATGGCTCCCACTCCTGCTGTATCAAGTACACAAGTTATTCGTCACCCCCCGGTTAGTTTGCTGCAGCCAGCCGGACAGTCATTCTAACTGGGTTGAGATGAAATCTCATGCTAAGGATGTAAACATGTTTTCATATGTTTCTTGGCCATTTGTGTTTCTTCTCTTGAAAAATGTTTGTTTAGTTCTTTTGTCCACTTGTTGATTGTGTTATTTGGGTGTTTTTTTTTTTTTTCGCCCTTTTGGTGAGAAATTTTTTGAGTTCTTTATGTATTCTGGATATTAATCCCTTGTCAGAGGAAAGCTGACAGATTTTTCCCCCTTAATGTATGCTCTCTTCATGTTCTTAATTATTTTCCTTGCTGTGTAGAAGCTTTTTGTTTGGATGGCATCCCACTTATTTAATCTTGGTTTTATTTCTTGTACTTTGGGCATCTTGTGAAGGATGTTTGTTCCTGTATCTATATGCTCTGAGTGTTGACCTATGCTTTCTTCTAGCAGTTTCAAGGGTTCTGATCTAAATCCTTAGACTTTCAACCATTTTGATATGTCTTTTGTGCAGGTTGACAGACAGGCTAGTTTCATTTCCTACATATGGATATCCAGTTTTCCCAGCACCAATAAAAAGGCTGACTTTTCTCCAACATATCTTTCTTGCACCTTTGTCAAAGATTAGATAACTAAATCTAAGTGGGTTTGTCTTTGTGGTTTCTATTCTATTCTATTGATCTTCATATTCCCTCCCCCCAATACCATGTGTTTTTTTTTTCCCCCCTATACCTCTGTAGTATAATTTGAGATCAGGTCACATGCCTCCCGCATCGCTTTTCTTACTCATGATTGCTTTGGCTACTCTGGTTCTTTTATTCTTCCAGATGAATTTAATGACTTTTCCCCTGCTGGTAGTTTTGTGAAGGTTGTCATTCTCATTTTAATGGTGATCACATCAAATCTGTAAACCATTTTTGACAAAATGGTCATTTTGACAATATTAATTCTGCCTACTCATCTTCTAAGGTCTTCCTTTAACCCAGGGTCTGGTGAGTGCAGCCCTATCACTGAGTCCTATTGTGTATAATTATAACGCACTAATTTTTAAAAACCCCAAAAATATTTTTTAAAAATTCTTTTTTTTTTTGCATTTAACTGTTTTTATTTTTCAAAAATACAGATGCATCTCAGAATACTTTCTTTGTAACAATTGAATAGTTTTCTAGTAGAAGGATTTACCAAAATTTAGTTAACAATTTCCTAGTGATTGAAAAAGGGATATTTCAAATGTAAGAAATTTCGTTTTGATATTTTAAATTTTAATTTAATTCCCTCTTATTCTTGGTGCATTATAGTTGTGGTAATGTTCGTATTTGTTGTTACATAGTTGTTCAAGCACAATATAGCAACAGAATTTGGCCAATATAATTCCCCTGTATTTCCTTTCTCTCCTCTCCTCCCTCCCCCTTTTGGGTCTTTTTCCTCTACTCTACTGATCTCCCTTTGATTTTTCATGAGACACCCGCCTTTCTTTTCCTTGAAAAGAAAATTCTAAAAAGTAGATATCACATGAACTTGGAAGCAACTGGACCTGCCACCTTGACTCAGAACAACCTTTGATAGAGACATCTGTGCTGGGCAAAGGGGCCATGTGGAGTTCATGGCAATTCCTCCCTGGAAAGGCACAACACTGCCCCTGGAGTGCAGAATTAAATGCCACCACAGCGGGAAAACTTAAAGCATTTTCTGTCATGCTCTTGGGTCTCTGGAGAGAGAGGCTCTTCCCCCACTTCTGAAAACGAAAGTGGCACTGGGGACCCTTACCAAGCCTTCTTGCTTCTTCGCATCCTCCTGCCCTTATTTTCATTTTATTTTATTTTTAAAAGATGGACACAATATCTTTATTGAGTTTTATGTGCTGCTGAGGCTCCACCCAGTGCGAGGCAATGGCTCTACCCCTGAGCTATAATCCCAGCCCCTGCCCTAACTTTTCCCTCTCTTTCCTGCTCCCTGAGCTACCTGGGTCCTGAGGCTCCCACCACTGGAGCAAGGTGCAGAACCCTCTGCGGGGACTCAGACCAGTGGGGCAGAACCCGCAGGGGAAGCCTGGGGACTGAAGGCAGGAGCAGAGAGCCAGGAATGAGCATGGGGTGGACCCCACCTGCCATGGGTCCCAGCTCCGGAGCCCTGGAGACCTGCCTCCCGGTGCCAGGCCTTTAAAGCCCAAGGCCCCTCCACCCTGGTGCCCAGTGCCCTACTTCCCCTCTGCTGCCCTTGCCTGGGTCCCAGTTCCTGGGAGCACGCGGGCCAGACACTCCCCAGCGACTCTGGAGGCCTAGCCACTGGCATCTGCCCTCCCAGCCTCACTCCCTGCTCCACCCTGGCTGAGACCCAGAGAAGGTGAACCCAAATCAAAGGATAAAGTTGGGGCCTCCAGTTTCATCCTCTTTCCCACCTTTGGACTCTGAAAAGACCAAAGAATTTCGGTCACCCAGTAAACTCCCATCTAAAATCAACGTGGTGGAAGTCAGCTAGACCGCCATCAAGGAGAGTTCTGGGTAGATTCTGTGCCCTGGAGCCTAAACCTTCAGGAAAAACTCTGAAAGCAGAAGTAAAAAGCAACTTCTCCTTTGTGAAAAGTTCTGACAGCCTAACAGGAAATGCACAGCTCTGCTACCATCTTGAGGCAGAAAGAATCATTTTTCCCCCTTTTTCTTTAGAGGTAGTGAGGATTGAATCCAGGCACACTCCACCATGGAGCTAAATCCTCTGCTCCTCTAAAAATTTTAAATTTTGGACAGCATGTCCCTAAATCGCCTAGGCCGGCCTCGAACTTGCAATGCTTCTGCTTCACCTCCAAGAAGCTGGGATCACAGGCATGTGCAGTAGCCCGTGGCTATGATTAACCTCTTAAGGTTTCCTTTGGTCACTTTTATTGTTATCTGGAGATCCAATCATTTAAACATCCATTCAACTACTAGGTAAGGACCATTTAAATAACTTCAAATACACATTTCAGGCCAGTGGGGGGATGAGTGAAATGATCACCTGAGTCTAAGACCACTCTGGCTTCATGATGAGTGGCCCCTGGCCTGAGATCTCTTATTCTGCCATCCAGAGGTTCAGACACAGGGTCCCATCTCATGGCCTGGGCCTCAGGCCTGTGGCATCAAAGAGGGTGAAAGTAACTACTGAGTTAGGAAAGCCCTGGTGAGGGATCAGCTTGTCTAAGTGCAGGGCACTTGCATAATCTCTTCCTTCACCTTCATTCCACCAGAGAGCACTAACTGACAGAAGTGGAAATTGATGCAGGAAAACATTTAAAAAAGGAGTGCAACACTCATCAGTCAAAATGTCATGATTGTCTATTTCTGAAAAAACAATCTCCAACTCACACTCTTTTAGCCAACTCTGGAGGTGATTCCATCTCCATTTGGGATCTGGTTTGAGTTTGGAGGCCAGGAACTTCCTCCTGACTCACTTGCTCTACTTGATTTATCTCCCTTCTGTTATTGTTATTATTTTAATTAGAATATTATAATTCTCTATATAAGTGGGATTCAGTGTGGTCCATTTATACATGGACATAACACAATTTCATACCCTATAGCCTTCCCTCGTCCCATTGTCTTGATTCCCCTTTCTCTATTGTCAACTTTAGTCTTTAAGGGACAAATATCCTGTAGGCTTTCTATCTTCAATATATTTTTAACATACTTAGCAGAGAAATTCTAAAGTTTTCTTTAGCAGAGAAATTCTAAAGTTTTCTTCTTAAGTTTCTGTCCTTGGTTATTCAAACACTAATCTAGACCCAGCTCTGAGAGGGTTTTGTAGCTGAAATTATAAAGCAGTTGACCCTCCAATAGAAAAACCTTTCCAGGTTACCTGAGTGGGCCCAGGGCCATCAGATGAGCTCTTAAAATCAGAGGACTTTCTCAGGCTGGAGGCAAGAAGGAGGAAGCAGAAGGAGAAGTTTGACTGTAAGCAAGAGAAGGATTAGATGTGCTGTTGCTGGATCTGAGGTGTGTGGACCAGAGAGAGGCCTCTTAAAGTGAAGGAGTGCCCTGCTCACAGCCAGCAAGGAAGTGGATTCTGCCAACAATCGGAATGCCCTTGGAAGCACAGCTTTTTCCGCATCACAGTTTAGCTCTTCAGCATCTTGATTTTGACCTTTTGAAATCCAAAGTGGAGACATCAGTTGAGCCAACTCAGATTTCTGACCTAATGAATTGTAAGATAATAAATGTGTTGATTTAAGCAGCTAGGTTTGGGATAATTTGTCATGATTGCAATAAAAAATGAATACCAACTCCTTCCCATTTAAATGAGAATTTGACTGGATATAAAGTTCTTTTCTTCAATGCTTTAGGAATAATATTCCTTTGTCCCCATGTGACCAGGGTGGCTGTCCAGGAGTCTGTTGCTGTGCTTGCTTCTTACTTGTTTCTCAGGGCCATCTGTGAAGGGAGCCAGAAGGCTGTGCTGGTTTGTTGCCTCTGCTGAGTTTTGCAGTCTACTTCGTTGCCAATCATGGTCTCATGGATATGGGGAGGTTTAATTTGTTTCTCTTCTTTTCATAGGTGCAGTCATAGATACGACAAATTTAATGTTTCACTTTTATTCAGCTACTACTAATCTTGCCTTTGCCTCCCTTTTATAAAAACCAAATTCATTTTATAAAAACCTCCTTATCTTTGGAAGTATGTTAGAAATATGTAGGCATTTTTCAACTTATGAGGCATATTCCCAGGCTACAGCAGTAAAAAGAGATGCATGGTATTACTTCTACATGAGTCATCTTACCAACCTGTCAATTCTGAAAATCATATTTCCATGCAGCGCCATCTTCAGGTTTGCATGGGGAAAAATAATTCTTTTTTTTCTTCAGTAAAAACAATTTAGCTTTTAGACAAAGTGAATTCTCGAACTACATTAAGTACACTTTGACCTTCAGGATTTTATAGATTTCAAAAAAACATTTACTGTAATTATGATAGTTATTTTAATAAAACATACACTCCTTTTCAGTCACTGGAAGCACATGTTAATCATAGGCTTTAACACTAGTCATACTTTCAGCTTCATAATCAGATATTATGAGATATTTTATGGCTGAGTTTTTTTTCAAAATTTTATTATTATAATGTGTTATACATAGTACACTTATAGAGCACAATTTTTTTGTCTCTGTACACACCATTTGGACTTCATACATTTACTTAGCGTACTGATGTCCATCTCATTCCACCACCTTTCCTACCCCATACCCTTTCCTTCCCCTCCCTTCCCTTTGCCCTATTTAAAGTTCCTCCATTCCTCCCTTTCTTTCCCCACCCATCACCATTGTGGATCAGCATCCCCAATCAGAGAAAACATTCAGCCTTTGGTTTTTTGGGATTGTCTTACTTCACTTAGCATGATATTCTCCATCTCCATCCATTTACTTTCAAATGCCATGATTTAATTCTCTTTTAATGCTGAGTAATATTCCATTCTGTATATATACCACAATTTCTTTATTCATTCATCTGTTGAAGGCATCTTGGTTCCACAATTTCGCTATTGTGAATTGTGATGCTATAAACATTGATGTGGCTGTGTTCCTGTAGTATGTTGTTTTTAAGCCCTTTGGATATAGACCGAGGAGAGGAATAGCTGGGTCAAATGGTGGTTCCATTCCCAATTTGTCAAGAAATCTCCACACTGCTTTCCATATTGGCTGCACCAATTTGCAGCCCCACCAGCAGTGTATGAGTGTACCTTTCCCCTCCACATCCTCATCAACACCTATTATTGTTTGTATTCATAATAGCTGCCATTCTGACGGGAGTGAGATAAAATCTTAGAATAGTTTTGATTTGCATTTCTCTAATTGCTAGCGATGATGAACATTTTTTCATATATTTGTTGATTGATGTATATCATCTTCTGAGAAGTGTCTGTTCAGGTTCTTGGCCCATTTATTGTGTTATTTGTTTTTTGGTGTTTAGCTTTTTGAGTTCTTTATATACCCTAGAGATTAGTGCTCCATCTGATGTGTGAAGGGTAAATATTTATTCCCAGAATGTAGGCTCTGTATTGACCTGACAGATTGTTTCTTTTGCCAAGAAGAAACTTTTTAATTTGAGTCCATCCCATTTATTGATTTTTGATTTTAATTCTTGCACCAAAGAAGTTTTATTAAGAAAGTTGGGGCCTAATCCCACATGGTGGATATTAGGGCCTATTTTTTCTTCTATTAGACACAGGGTTTCCGGTTTAATTCCTAGGTCCTTGATCCACTTTGAATTGAGTTTTGTGCATAGTGAGATATAGAGGTTTAATTTAATTTTGCAGCATATGTATTTCCAGTTTTCCCAGCACCATTTGTTGAAGAGTCTATCTTTTCTCCAATGTATGTTTTTGGCACTTTTGTCTAATATAAGATAATTGTAATTTTGTGCGTTAGTCTCTGTGTCCTCTATTCTGTACCATTGGTCTACCAGTCTGTTTTGGTGTCAATACCATGCTGTTTTTACTATGCTCGGTAGTATATTTTAAGATCTGGTATAGTGATGCCACTTGCTTCACTTTTCCTGCTAAACATCGCTTTAGCTATTCTGGGTGTCTTATGTTTTCAGATGATTTTCATGATTGCTTTTTCTATTTCTATGAGGAATGCCATTGGGATTTTGATTGAAATTGCATTAAATCTGTATAGTTTTTTAGAGAGAATTTTAATATTTATTTTTTAGTTTTTGGCAGACACAACATTTTTGTTTGTATGTGGTGCTGAGGATCGAACCCAGGCCGCATGTATGCCAGGAGAGTGCGCTATCGCTTGAGCCACATCCCCAGCCCCTGTATAGTTCTTTTGGTAGTATGATTTTGATAATATTAATTCTGCCTATCCAGGAGAAGTTAGGTCTTTCCATCTTCTAAGGTCTTTTTTGATTTCTTTCTTTAGGGTTCTGTAGTTTTTATTGTAGAGGTCTTTCACCTCTTTTGTTAAATTGATTCTCAAATATTTTATTTTATTTTTTTGAGGCTATTGTAAATGGGGTAGTTTTCCTCATTTTCCTTTCTGAGGATTTATCGCTGATATACAGAAATGCCTTTGATTTATGGGTGTTGATTTTATATCCTGCTACTTTGCTGAATTCATTTACTAATTCTAGAAAATTCTTGAGGTTTTAAGGGTCCCCTTCTTTTCTATTTCATGAAATAATTTGGGGTGTATTGGTGTAAGTTCTTCTTGGAAGTTCTGGTAGATCTTGGCTGAGAAGCCATCTGGTCCTGGGCTTTGCTTTGTTGGTAGGAATTTGATTCTGACTTCAATGCACAGTTCAGCCTCTGGATCAGCTAAGTTCATGGAGCTTTTTGAACTCAGGTGCAACGACCTGCAAGGCTGTAAATTCAGAAACTGATGAGAGATGATGGGGGACTGAGAAAAGACAAACAGACAGACATACATAGAGAGAAACCCTGAGACCAGGTGGGAATTTAACCTCTGATGGAGGATGAATAACCCAGAGCTAGCTCAGGATGTTTACTATAGAGGTTTTGTAATCAAAAAGTTATTTGTGGGCTGGGGACATAGCTTAGTTGGTAGACTGCTTGCCTTTCATGCATAAGGCCCTAGGATTGCTCACCAGCAAAACACACACACACACACACACACACGCACACAGACACACGTTATTTGTGAGAAAGTTTCAGCAAAGAATACAGACTTGAAGATCTTGCCAGACATGGAGGTTTGCTGTGACCAGTGTGGCCAAACTTGTGTTTCTGGCGAGAGGGATGGTTGAATTAGAAAATAAAAACTCACACACAGATTTTGAATTAAATAGCTGAAATTAGGTAAAGTGCTGCTTTCTGGTGGAGAAGCAGATCTCAAGGTTATTCAGCAATCTTTATTTATATGTCTCATATCAGGTTAAAGACTATGCAAGTATTATTCTTTTTATTCAGGAAAGTTACAGAAAAAAGAAACATCTATGGAGCTTTTCCATAGTTGCAATCCACAGGTGCAATGTGCAATGTTAGGAGCTTTGTGAAATGCTCAAGAAGGTTCAATATTTAAAATTACTGTTAAGCAGGCAGGCTCAGAAGTAGCAGAGCTGGTGTAACCCTGTGGTTGTCTAGCATGCAAATTCCTCTATCCCTGGGAGCTATGTGCCTGAGATCAAGGTTGAAGCTAAGACTCTTACGCAGAGCCTCTTCATGCTGGGCATTATCATAGCAGCTAGGCATCTTATGCCCTTGCCCAGGAACATTCCCAGGCACCAGATGTGCCACAGCCATGAGGTCATCAGAGACCCCCAGTCTCAGTCACTGTTCTCCCATTCTTTGTCACCACTCTCCACAGAGGTTATCATGCTCAGAATTCTCTATCCCTATCTTATTTATGGGAGTCATCCACATTTTTTATAGAATAACTGTTCCAGTTACAAATGTATCACATTTCATCCTTTCTATTGTGACAGGTGTCACAGGGGCATGTTAATATATTCACATGTCACTTTACTCTGTGACCTTAATCCTTTGTGTCATGACATCTAGTGCGTGAGCACTGTTGACTTATGGTTTCTGCCCATCAGTAATTTAATTATATACAAAAATAACTGTGAACACATGATTAAACACGATACATATCCTTCTAATTCATTTTCCTCTACAAATAAGTAAAACTTCCACAGCCTTTCTAATTCCACCCAAATGGAGAAAGTTTGTTTATCCAATATCTCTAGCAATTAGAGAAATGCAAATTAAAACTACACTGAAATTCCATTTCACTCCATTCAGAATGGCAATTATCAAGAATACAAATAACAATAAATTTTGGCAAGGATGTGGGGAAAAAGTTTGAATCATTTATTACTGGTGGGTCTTCAAATTGGTAAAACCACTGTGGAAAGCATTATGGAGATTCCTCAACACATATGGAATAGAACCATCAATTGACCTAGTTATTCTACTCCTTGATATGTATCCGAAGGACTTAAAATCAGCATACTACAGTAATGCAGCCACATCAATGTTTATAGCAGCTCAATTCACAATTGCATAGCAAGAAAACAAAACTAGGTGCCCATCAACACCATGAATCGATAACAAAAATGTGGTATATATACACAATGGAATATTACTCAGCCATAAAGAATAAAATTATGGCATTTGCTGGAGAATATCATGATAAGTGAAATAAGTCAGACTCAAAAAACCAAAGGCAAATGTTCTCTCCGACATGCAGATGTTAACACAAAATAAGGTGGGGTACAGGGGTATAGGGCAGTGGAAGAATAGAAGTTATTGGATTAGATAAAAGGGAACAAAGGGAAGGGAGGATAGATAGGAATAGGAAAGACAGCAGAATGAATCAGACATAAGATTCCTATGATCGTATGTGCATACAGAACCAGTGAAACTCCGTATCATGTACAACCACAAGAATGGGATCCTAATAGAATGAGTCATATTCCATGTATATACAATAGGTTAAAATACACTCTACTGTCATGTATATCTGAAAGAACAAATAAGAGAAATTTGTCTCAGTTTCTGTAACAGATAGTATCTCTCTTCCTTTTTATAGGAGGACTTTCACTACTGTGTTTGATAAATGTCCAGGTTCCCTTGACAAGAATGTTGCCCAAAATGCCTATTTCTTTAAAAAAATTTAATAAGGACACATTCATGCAGTTTCATGGTCAGTCTTTACATTTACAAATCAATAGCTTGGGTGCAAAACAACCACCATCAAACTACATTAAAATGGAATGTTACATGCTTTTCACAGAACAGAAGCTAAAATATTTAACCTGTCATGTGCAACTAGTCACAGTATCATTTTTTACTTTTTTTCAACATACCTAAGTGTGTCTGAAATGTGTCTGCTTTGTAGCAGCCAAACCTGTTCACAAATCTGTTGAACCTGTTGATTCAGTTATTCCACCCCTTGATATGTATCTGAAGGACTCAAAGTCATCATTTATAGTAATGTAGCCACATCAGTGTTTATAGCAGCTTAATTCACAATTGCAAAGCAATAAAACCAAACTAGGTGCAAATCAACAGATAAATCGATAACAAAAATGTGGTATATATACACAATGGAATATTTGACTTTGACTTTTTATTCAATATACCTGAGTGTGTCTGAAATGTGTCTGCTTTGTAGCAGCCAAACCTGTTTACAAATCTGTTGAACCTGTAGCGCCCTCATCTCTTCTCTCCTGCTAAGTTTGTTTCCTGGCAGTGATACCAGAGGTAAGATCTTATCTGAGATGAGACCGACCAGACCACCTTTGTGTTGTGGACCCTGTGCTCTTGAAGAAGTGCTTCCTAAACATAATTTTCCCCCATCTCTCACTTTTTGGTGCTGGGGATTGAACCCAGGGCCTTAGTGCATGTGAGGCAAGCACTCTACCAACTGAGCTATATCCCAAGCCCAATTCTCACGTCCTGTTCCCCACACTTTTCTCCTTCCCTCACAAACATGCCACTTCCCCTTCCACTGGAGTCTGGGATTTTGGTCTTCTGCCCTTAGTATGAGGAAGAGGCCTCCTGGGAATAGGATTGTTCAGGGGTGCAGGGCAAACTCTTGGAGGAGCAGAAACTGGCTCAGCCCCATTGGGCATGGAGTCCTCCCTCAGAAAAACACATTTATGGTACTGCCTGGCCACTGCCACATTAGTCATTGTAGGATGGGATTCCTTCTTAGTCCAGTTCAGGGCTGGACTGATTATCAATGACCCAACTGAAATCAGACCCAATGAAATAGCTGAACAGCCCGACTTTATAAAGTAAAGAGATTGATTTGGCTTATGGTTCTAGAGGATTGAAGACCAAACTGTGTGCAGGTTCTGTGACAAGGGCTGTCCCTTGTGTTGCCTCATAGTAATGGCAAGAGGGTGAGAGGAGCAAGATTACACTTGGAACCAGAGAGGTGGGGAAGGGCGGGGCAGACTAGTTCCTTCTACAATCCCACCTGGAGAGCTAGCTTCCAAGGGTGCACCCCCAAGACCTGAGGCCTTCCCACTAGAACCACTCCTCAAAGGCTCCACAGCACCTCCCAATAGCACCAAGCCTCCAATCACCTGGACTGGAGGGCACTCAGTTAAACCATATCCAGATCAGAGCACCTGCCACAGTGATAGCAAATTCTTTTGTATCCTGGGTACCTTGACTAAAGACTTAGGGGTTATATGGTAGTGATGCAAAAGTTAGTATTAAAAAAATCCTATATTAACTTCATCTCTTTCCTACTTTTTTTGGATTAGAAATAAAATATTGATTATTTTACTATCTCTCATTTCTTACTGAATGTTTACTAAGGCCCCTTCCTCATTAGCCTGGATTATTGCTCTCCTGTTCTATTTGGTCTTTCCATGTTCAACCTTCTTCAGAATTTCCTGTTGAAAGAAGCCAGAGTGATCCTTGGAAACCTAAGACACTCATGTTCCTTTCTGCTCGAATTGTACCCCTTTTCTGTCAGTGCAACTAAAGTCACTGCAGAAGCCTAGTGTTTCAGATGCCACAAGTCTTAATCCATCTGAGATGGAGGCCTTTCCTCCTGTTTTCTGGAGAACTAGATGTCTCCCTCCACTCTTTGAATTCTGTGACAGTGCTGGGCCCACGTTATTCTGGTTGCCTTTGGCTCCAAGTCCCAGCTTCCACCAAACGCTCGCTTTTTCCATGCTGCACTGTCCTCGCCTCTGAATTCTCCATTATCCAAAAACCCAAATGGAACACTGGACATCATTAATATTTTCATCATTGTCTCCTAGCCACTGTAGACCTCACTAAGAGATAATATGTAGCCATCCTGAAGATACACACACACAGCACAAACCATAAACAATATTCATTCGGCATGGAAATCTCCTACATTCCCATAAATGAGGGGAAAACATTAAATCAGAATCTGATCACTTCTCACTCCCACCCCTGCACCCACCCTAGGTCAGCCACCAACTTTCACCTGCTGCTTGTTACTACAGCAACCTCCTAGGCGGTCTCCCACTTAAATGGCCCATGACCTTTATTTTAAAAAGCAGAGTCAGGGGGAGGCTTTACAGAGATGTCTGTATACCATCTGATGTTCACAGACAATAAAACTGGCCCCTGGGCAGTGTTAAATCCAGTGGTTTCTTGGGTATATTCACACAGTTGTGCATTTGTTTTTTCCATCTAATTCTACTATAAGGAAAATCATTTCATTCCAAGAAACTTTGCTTTAGTAGCCACATCTATAACAGGTCTCACATCGTCACCCCTCCCCTGTAGCTCCTGGCAATCAGTAATCTGCTTTCTGTCTCAGTGCTTTTGTCTATTCTAGACATTTCATAGAAATGGAATCATACAATAAGTTACTTTGTGTGACTGACTTCTCTCACTTCGTGTAATGTTTTCAAGGTTCATCTATGATACAACATGTATGACTACTTCATACCGTTTTATGGGCAAATAATGATCCATTGTGTGGATAAACCATATTTTGATTTTACATTTATTAGTTCATGATTTGGATTATTTCTACTTTTTGGATATTTTGAATGCTGCTGCTGTGAGCATTTGTATACAGTTTGTGTGGACATGTTTTTACTTCTCTTGGCTATGTATTTAGGAATGGAGTTATTGGGTCACAGTTAACTCTCTGATAATATTTGGAAGGATTTCCCAACTGTTTTTAAAAGTGGCTCCATTATTTTACATTATCACCAGCAACATATGTGGGTTCTGATTTATATCTTATATTGTCTTCATGATCAAAGACATCCAGGTGAATGTGAAGTGGCATTTTATTGTGATTTTGATTTGTATTTTTCAAATACTATGATATAAAACATCTTTTCATGTGATTATTGATGGTTAATGTATTCTCTTTGGAGAAATGTTTATTTAGATCTTTTGCTTATTTTAAGTTGGGCAATTTATCTTCTTGTTGACTTTTAAAAGAGTTCATGTATATTCTGGATATAATTTCCTCATTAGATCTATGATTTACAAATATTTCTAAATTTTTTTATGTTGGTTATTTACTTTTTTTTTTCTTTTTGGTACTAAGGGAAAAAACCCCAGGGGTGTTTAACCACTGAGTCACATCTTTAGCATTTTTTATTTTATTTTTTCTTAACTTTTTAAATATATATTTTCAGTTGTAGATGGACATAATACCTTTATTTATTTATTTATATTTATATATGTGTTGCTGAGGATCGAACCCAAGACCTCACACATGTCGGGCAAGTGCTCTATCACTGAGCCACAACCCCAGCCCCCTTTTTATATTTTATCTAGAGACAGGGTCTCTTTGAGTCCCTTAGGGCCTTGCTAAGTTGCTGAGGCTGGTTTTGAACTCATGATCCTCTTGCCTCCGCCTCCAAAGCCACTGGGGTTACTGGCATATGCCACTGCACCCAGCTTATTTACTTTCTGGATGGTATAGTATGCAGCAAAAAGTTTTTAATTTTGATGAAATCCAGTTTATTTTTTTCTTTTCCTGTTTGTTATTTTGGTGTGATCTGTTAGAAGAAGTTATCTAAATTAACATGAGAGTTGCTCCTGTGTTTTCTTCTAAGCATTCACAGTTTTATTTCATACATTTAGGTTGATGACTCATTTTGTGTTTGTTTTTGTATGTGGTGTAATGAAGGGTCTAACTTTGCTCTTTTGCACAAAGATATCCAGGTGTTAAAATTGTTTCAAAATTGTTGAAAATATTATGTTTTCCTCATTGAATTGTTCTGGCACCTGTGCTGAAAACAAACTGAATATAAGCATATATTTCTGGGCATTCAGTTCTATTTCATTCATGTTTATGTCTATCTATATGCAATACCACACTGTCTCCATTTCTGTAGAATTGTAGCAAGTTTCTAATTGGTAAGTGTGAATCCTCCAAGTTTGTTCTTTTTAATGATCAATTTGACTTTTCTGTTTCTTTTGCATTCTCACAGGAATCCTGGGATCAGCTTGTCATTTTTCTGCACAAAATGACAGCTGAGACTTTCCTATGGATTGCACTGAACCTTATGATTCAATAAACTTAGGGAATATTGTCATTGTGACAATATTATGTTTCCTACCTATGAACATGGAATGTCTATACTTTTATCTAGATCTTGTTTTGTGGTTTTCAGTGTAAAAGTCTTCTACCTCTTTTGTTAAATTTCTTCATGTTTTATCTTTTTTGGTGCTATTATATATAAAACTGTTTTCTTGATTTCACCTATGGAATGTTTATTGCAACCATATAAAAAAAGAGTTGACTTTTATTTGTTTTCTTCTTATCCTATATCATTGCTGAACTCACTTTTTAATTCCAATAGCTTTAGGGTGATTAATTTTTTATAATTTTCTTTGGAGTATTTCATATTTTAACATGTAATAAAATTACTGATAAGATAGCTCTTACATCTACCACTTTGTTCTCAATTTTCCACAGAGTTTATGTCTTTTTTGTTCTTTTCCCCAACATTTTTGCCTCATTTGTGTTAAATATATATTTTTCTACTGCATTATTTTAGTTCCCTTCTTTTAAAAAAAGTTATTTCCTTAGTGGGATCCCTAGGATTATAATTCATAACTTATAACAACCTAGATAGGATTCAACCATTTAAATTTAACAGTATACAAAGTCTTTGCTCCAATATAGCTCTGTTCCCTTCATCCTTTTTTTATGATACAGTTGTCATACAAAGTATATCTTTATATGTAATAAACCCATCAATATGATTTTAAAATTATTACTAATGTTTTTTGAATCAGATAGGAAATGAGCACAACTACAAAGTAGTGTCCTTGCAAGTCCACCCGGTCCCCAGTCCCTAGGGCTCCTGGCCTCACTGGAAGCCTTGGGCAGGAAGTGCCACACTGCCGCAGTCTGGCTGGGCACAAATCACGAGCCACTCAAGCAGGAACAAACTTTATTTTGGAACTCCAAAGTAGCAGGTGCCCGCAGCAGGAGCCGCCCCACTGCTGGACAGCAGGAGCCTATATACAATTGAATACACAGCCTGCTTCAATCCAGCATCATGCAGTCACAGCAGTTATACACAGCTTAACTTAATTATCATCATCTTAATGGCTCGCCTCTCAACATTACTTCTGGCAAAATGCCAGGGGCCATTCCTACTCTGCTGTGGCTCTCAACACCACATAATGGCACATGGAGTAGGCAGCCCTTGTCATCCAGGGCCTCTCAGTTCTGCTGACACCAGGGCCTCTACTGCCACAAGTTGGGTCCTACCCTGGAACCTCTGTGTTACACGGGAGGGGAGTTAAGGTTGCAGATAAGTTAAGGTCACTCATCAGTGGACCTGGACATGGAGTGATTTTCTGAATTATCCAGGTGAGTCCAAAGATTTTTATAAATGAAGAGGTCAGTTGAGAAGGAAGAACTAGAAAGCACCCTAAGGAGTCACCTTGACATTGCTAACTTTGAGAATGGAGAAGTAACATCTTGAACCAATGAATGTGGGCAGGAAGAAATATGTTCCTCTAGACTCAGGAAAAGGCCAGGAAATACTATTCTCCCTGGAGTTTCCTGAAGGAATACGGCCTTACAAAGAAATGCTTATTGATTTTAGCTCTTGGTGTTTTCATTTCCAGAACTAGGAAAGAATACATATGTTGTAATTTGTTATAGTAGCAATCAAAAGCTGGCACAGTGTGTTTAAATGAGTCACTGAATGAGAGGAAAAACATTCAGGTTGAGAAGGTTCAGGACAGTTCCAGCAGGTAGAGGTATTACAATTTTAAATAGATACCTTTACACTCAAAAATGGTTAAAAGGGAAAAATAATTATATCTATTACATGAAAAATTAAAAAGTATAGAAAGAAAAAATGAACAAAGGATTCAAAAGGGGGAAGGGAGTAACAGGCATGGAGGGGTGTGCTACCTGAGAAGAAGATGTGAGAATGATACAGGTAGATTCCTCAGGAAAGAATAGTTCAGGCCCAAGGGATGGCAGTGCAAAGGCCCTGACACTGGAGAATTCTGAAATGTTCTGAAGACCAGCGAGTAAACACTGGGGTAGGGACTGAGTGAGCAGGGGACAGAGTGCGGAATGGCTGGCCAGACTAGAAGGTTATTTAGGCCTTTGTGGTGGCTTTGGCTTTTACTCTGATCATATTCAAGTGACAATTACAAGGACTATGTGCCTTATTCAAGTTTCCTCATCTCTTTGGTGAGACAATTCAGCAGAGTGATTATTATAGCCTGAATGTTTGTGTTGCTCTCAAATTTATATGTTGAAACCTAACCAACAATGTGTAGAAATTAGGGATTTAGGATAAAGAGAGAGAAATATGGAATCTTAAGGGAAATACTCTCAAGCCATTTAGTGCAGAATCATGCCACCGAGATGCAGAAGACACTGTTGCAAACCTTGGCCCATGCCCTTGGCCCATGCCCTTGTAAAATGAGGGAAATACACAAACACAAAAAAACTGGGGAGAAATTTTGCAGCCCCACCCTGGATCCACCTCCACTCCAGCCTCTAGTACAGCTCTTCTCTAAATATTGGGCCCCCAGCCCAAGTCAGGGCTGCTCCTCACTCAAGTCAGCTGCGTTCTCCCTTAGATGTATATCTACCTTCCCAAATAAAGCTCTATCTATGCCTTTGTCTGACTTGTGCTGAAATTCTTCTCTGATGCATATGCCAAGTACCTGACTGGTCTTGAGTTGAGTTGGCCTCTCTTCTGGGACTCCTCAGATCCCTTCTCCAGAAACTTCTTCTCCTATGACAAGGCCATTGGTCTGTGGTTAGGTTGTTGGGAGTGGTGATTGAAGTATGGGTCTTGAACTGTCCTGTGACAGAGGTGATGCCTCTCTTGGAAACTCTCAGGGAGAAGGTGCTATTGAGATAGCCCAGTTGCTGTGGTGACACTCCTCAATAGGAGGTTCTGTGTTAGCCACAAACCTATTCAGTTATTGATCCTGAGGTTCAGACACCACTTCCATGTTTATTGCAGCACTATTCACAAAAGCCAAGAAATGGAAACAATCTAGGTGTCCATCAACATATAATGACAATGTGGCACACACACACACACACACTGGAATACTATTCATCCATAAAAGGATAAAATCTTGTCATCTGCAACACAATTGATGGACATGAAGATCATCACGTGAAAGAAATTAAGCCAGGCACAGAAAGACAAGTACCAGATGATCTCACTTGCAGGTGGAATCCAAAAAAGTTGATCCCAAATGTTGAGAATCAAATGGTGGTTAGCAGAGGCTGTGGGAAAAGAAGGGTTGGGGAAAGCTTGACTTATGGGTCCTAAGTTACATTTATGTAGGAGTAAGAAGTTCTGGTGTGCTATGGCACAGTGGGGTGAGTACAGGCAACAACAAAGTCCTGTGTATCTCAAGTAGCAAAAAGAAAGGATTTTGAGTTTTCACCATAAAGAAATGGTAAATGCTTGCAGCTACATTTAACATGATTTAAACCTCACACAGTACCAAAACTTCACATGACACCCCATTACTATATGAAATTTTAATGCTAATATGTAGCCATTAAAAATAACAAAAAACTGGCAAGAAGGGCACCAGCATTGCGTAAAAGATCACTGATGTGACTGCTAAAGGCCGAGGTGCATGATAGGTGAGAGAATTCCAGGACTGGGCTCTGAGTAAGTAATGGGGAAGAAAAACTCTGATACCATGGAACCCAAATGGAGGCAGAGAGAAAGAGTGTGCATATGATTAGACAGCAGAAAGACAGCCAGGGGCCTGACCCTCAGGAAGCTAAGCCCCGGGCTGATAGATCACAGGGAATCTCATGGCAAAGCACCTGGGCAGGCAACCAGATTCTGCCTGATTTCAAGAAGGAAACCAAATCCAAAAAGACGAAAACAGACACCCAACCAACGTCTAGTTGTTTGCTCATTTTCCAGACCCCATCCATGTCTCAAAGCCTGAAATTAGTCTTAGGAGAAGAGGTCAGGCTCCTATCAGGAGGGACCCTGCCATAGTCTGGCTGGGCACAAATCACGAGCCACTTGAAGATTCAAGCAGGAACGAACTTTATTTTTAGAACCCACACCCCGCGCCAACTCTCCAGGAACTACGCAAGAGCTCAAAAATAGTGGGCACCCAAGGCAGCAGGAACCGCTCCTTCTGGCAAAATGCCAGGCGTCATCTTGACCTGGCCATGGCTCTCAACAGGACCATTCAAGCCCAGAGCCAGTTCAATGTCTCCTTTCAGCCTGCCCCACAGCATCCGCCCATTCACTTAAGTCTTGGTGCATAGAGAAACAGAAAACAGGCAGACATTCATTCTGGAGAGAGTGTGAGCTGACCCCATGTCCAGGCATCTGACCTATCACCGTGGCCCCCTGGTACTGACAAGGTGCATGTGGGGCCAGGAATGACTTAGTGAGTCACTTGTGAGATCAGGGCGACCCCTTATAGTGAAGGCCAAATACAATCTTCTGACAATGCCTAGCCCAGGCAGTTTGTTTAAAATAGTGTCTCATCCTGGAAGACACACATTTGTCCTCTACTTAGTGCAACATCTCACCCTCAGCTCACACCTGTGACTTCAGAAAGGTACCCTACTGCCCACATGAACCAAGGAATCCACTAAATAGCAAATGGTGTGGTTTTGGGGACAGTCAGCCCCAATCTACAGGAACCCCTCCTAAAAGCCAGTCCAACCTGAAGCCACAGGAACATAGGAGCTTTGTCTCCCTATGAAATATGCATCTGCAGAACTCTTTGGGGAAGACAACCTGGGGATGGGCACCAACACTGGAGAAACTCTAATCTGGGGTCAGATGGCTAGGACAGTGGGCAAATCTAGTGCCCTATTCATTTGCATGTTGTCTTCAGTTGCTCTCACGGTAAAGCAGAATTGAGTACTTGATGTAGAGACAGGTATAGTGTGTCCTGCAGAGTTGAAAGTGCTTACTGTCTGCCTTTACTGACTGCAACTCATGCCTACTTTATACCATTATATGATGCTGGATCCCCAAGAGATAGACTAGATGGGCTTAGGATCCAAGGTCAGGAGTCTATAGATGCCCCTAAAACAGAAACGTATAGATGCACCTTTGCTGTTAGACAGACAGATGAGGATGGTGGGAACATGATGTCAAGAGAATAATTCTATAAAATGACCCACTGTGCTGACCCCCATATGCTTTCTTTGCTAAAAAGCAATTTATCTATCTCTACTGGACAGGATATGTCACTTTCCTCAGCAAACTACCTGTTATCTTCAAGAAAATGCAGGCAGGAAGTAACATTGATAAGAGAAACCCAAGTTACTTAGAAGGGAGACATTTGTGACCCTTCACAGACCAAATTCTGGAAGATAAGGATAATTCCTCCTAACCATAAAACCTGCAAAAATGATTAAGAATCCAGTTAGAACCAGTCAGTATTGGCCAAGGTGACAGAGTTGCCATGGCAAAGCAGACTTGAAAGTCTGATGTCACCCTGCTGTCAGTCAAAAGCCAAGAGGAGGGCCTGGGTGGGACTCTCTGGAAACTTTCCTGGGATCCCCAATAAAACTGGAGCACAGGAGAGGCAGGTTGTCTCTCTCTTCTCTGAGGACCCACTCTCTCCCTTGAGAGTGTTGCCTTTCCATTTTCCTATCCGTTCAATGAACTCATTCCTGTTACTCTGAGCAACAAGTCTGAAATCTGAGTTGATCAAAGAATCAGGGTTTAAACAGGGGGTCTTTGCACTGTTTCAGTTTCTTAGAAGACCCCAGCTCTATAAATTAACAGGGCCATACTTGGAAAACTGGGGTCTCTTCCTCTTGTGTTAGGATCTGTGGGTGAGGTGGGGATGTTTGCCGGTTGTGTCCTCAGGCAGAGGCATATGGTGCCAGGTGGTGGTGGAGGAGGTTAGGGTCCCTAGGAGGATGGGAAGGTAGGGAGGCCCTGGGTGGGGCTTGGTTAGATGAGAAACGCAGTGAAGGGAGGTGAGCTGGGTGGTGGCTCACTGAATCACAGAAAAATGGGTGGATGTGGCTGGTGAGGCTCTGTGGGCGCATTTCCTGAGATCCCCAGGCAAAGTGTGGTGGGAAGTTCAAGGGTCAACAGCCTTGGGATGCTGAAAGGTTTGCAGGGGGTGAGAGTCTGTAGGGCAGAGCTGGGTCTGGGGGTGTCTGTTGTCTTGAACCTGGGGGATCTTGCCCCTGTGCACCTGGTCCTGGTGGCTGCAGCTATGGCTGTGGCACTGATTTGGGGAGGCAGCTGTGGGGCTGGGGGCATCATCAGTTATTGTCAACTTGTGATCTCCTTCCCTATTGTCCCTCCCACCTACTGCCCTTACTGTTTTCTTTCTTGCTCCTCTCAATGGCCTGAGGATGAGACAAGAAGACTGGGACCAAGCAGGACGGAGCTCGCGGTGGGGGGTGGAGGGACCTGAAGAGGGGATCCGGGCTCAGTCTTGGGATCAGGTGTTAGGTGACACCCTGTCCCATGACCTTTCGCCACCCCTTAAATTGTATCCTGGGAACTCACCGGTTGGCGCCGCCCAGAAACAGTTGGGTCCCAGAAGCAGAGCCAGGGTGACAGAAAAGAGACAGGTATCCAGAGCCATGTGTGGACCGGACAGCGCCCGCGAGAGCCCTGGTGTGTCCGCCGGGGAGTTCTTAAAATATTCTGCTGGGACCTGGCGGGGGAGGGGTGACGGGGAGGCGGGGACT
>NW_025999842.1:64579630-64588203 GCF_001458135.2 Marmota marmota marmota
ACTTCTGCGGGCGAATCCGAAGCGGGGTTGCCTTCTGTGGGCGTGGATAGGAGAATGACAGGAACTTCTGTAGTTTGATGAGAGCCCTGTGGAGGGCGGGGGCGGCTCCTTAAGCCTCCGCTGCTGGTTTTACGGACGAATTTCAGACTTTTCACTTCACTGACTGAGGCCGCTTTCCCTTGGTTTCTCCATCAGCGGTTTTTAGCCTCCGCCCGTTTCTTTTCCATAAAAATGGTCTTATCCAAGACATATTTTGCAAGTCTTTTTTTCCCAGTCGGGTTTTGCTTTTCTTCTTCTCTAACGTGTTTTAACAAGCAGTTTTGTGCCTAGTGGCAACGTCCTGTCAGGCAACCTTTGCTGCACCCGGGGGAGGGGGGGAGGCTCTGGACTCTGGAACCTGGACTTGGGGGGCTGGGGCGGAGAAGGGGGCCCAGCTTAGTCACGTCCTGCGCACTGGGCGCTGCGCGGTCTGCTACCAGGGACTCCTTCAAGCTTCTGGTCTGAGACATGCTCCTGTCCTAATCCCACAATAAGGTTGTTTAATTGTCGGACACTGCAGAATCAGGGGAGTTGATGACTAGTCAGTGGACCGGCAAACTCGGAGTAGGTTATGGGAACAGTGTCCTCGCTAGGAAAAAGGGAGCTGTGATCATGTATTATTATTATTATTATTATTATTATTATTATTATTATTATTATTATTATTTTGGTGGTGCTGAGGATTGAACCCAGGGCCTGTACATGCTAGGCAAGTGCTCTACTAACTGAGCTATATCCCCAGTCCTTGATGCTTGTTTTTAAAGCAAATGTGAGCCTGCATACGTTCTGCTGCTATCCGTTTATATTTTAAAATGATACATCTTGAAGATTCTCCCAGACTAGCACATTGTACAGGTGATTTTCTTTTTAGCTCTGCACGGAAATCTATGGAATGACTGTCAGATTTATATGCAGCCAGCTGTCTGTTGATGAAGATAAAGATGGCCTCCCATTAGAGTTACTTTAACAAAAAGAAAATGTTGCAATTAGCATACGTGTATAAACTTCCATGCAATTTCCCAGAATAAATTGCTGTGAAAATTGGTACAATTTAAAAGTGCGTCATTTCATTGAGTGAAACGTTTTGTAAAAACTTGTCATTGTTAACATCCAGAATTGGCAAGAAAGTGAAATTGTTATTATGGTAGGAGTGCAAACTGGTACAACTTTTCTCAACAATAATGTGACTGTATTCATCGGGAGTGTAAAAGTAACAAAATTTCCAGTGGAGAATACATACCCTTGTGTTGAAATTGTGTTAAAACCCTCTGGGAGGACAACAAATAATCCCATAAAGCTTTTTATTTTGAGTGTGTGGCTAATACAAGAGGGTGCGGGCTTGCATGGGGGAGACACTTCATGCAGTCTATAGGTAATATTTTAATTGTTTGATTGTAAAATGTGAATATATATTTTGGGGGATTGCAGAGATTGAAACCAGGGGTTGCTTAAACACTGAGCCAAATCCCCAGCCCTTTTTATATTTTATTTAGACAGGGTCTCACTAAGATGGTTACTTAGAGCCTCACTAGATTGGTGAGGCTGGCTTTGAACTTGCAGTCCTCCTGCCTCAGCCTCCAGAGCTGCTGGGATAATAGGCATGCGCCACCACACATGGCTCTCTTTTATTTTTGATTGACTGAGGCTTTAATTTTTATTATTAAAAAAGTGGACATATAATATTGTGTGTATTTTTTCATGTACACTATAATGCTTGAAGTATGTATATTTATTCCAGTTTTCCTAGTTAACTGTCTTGTGAGGTTAGGCATACTGTTCAAAGTCCCATCAGATTATCTGGATTGGTCTCTGTGCTACAACTATAGGACCAGTAGGTGGCGGTATATGCTGACGATTGCCACAGCTGCCCTGCACGGATCAGAATTCTACAGTGTTTCCTGGGCCAGAGCATAGGGCAACCACCAAGATCTGCACATCTTTTTTTTTTTTTTTTTAATTGATTTTATTTTTTTAAATACACGACAGTAGAATGCATTACTATTCTTATTACACATATACAGCATATTTTTTATATCTTTGTATATAAAGTATGTTCATGCCAATTCATGTCTTTTACGTATACTTTTTTTTGCATTACAATTCTTATTACACATATATGCCACAATTTTTCATATCTCTGTTTGTATATAAAGTAGATTGACATCCAATTCGAGTCTTCATATATGTACTTTGGATAATGATGTCCATCACATTCCACCATCCTTGCTAATCCCCTGCCTCCTCCCTTTCCCTCCCTCCCCTCTTCTCTACCTAGAATTCATCTATTCCCCTCATGTTCTCCATCCCTACCCAACTATGAGTCAGCCTCCTTATATCAGAGAAAACATTCAGCATTTGTTTTGGGGAGACTGGCTAATTTCACTTAGCATTATCTTCTCCAACGCCATCCATTTACCTGCAAATGCCATGATTTGATTCTCTTTTATTGCCTGGTAAAATTTCATTGTGTATATATGCCACATTTTTTATCTATTCATCCACTGAAGGGCATCTAGGTTGGCTCCACAGTTTATCTATTACAAATTGTGCTGCTATAAACATTGATGTGGCTGTGTCCCTGTAGTATGCTGTTTTTAAGTCCTTTGGGTATAGTCTGAGGAGAGGGATAGCTTGGTCAAATGGTGGTTCCATTCCAAGATTTCCAAGGAATATCCATACTGCTTTCCATATTGGCTGAACCAATTTGCAGTCCCACCAGCAATTCATGAGTGTACCTTTTCCCCCACATCCTCGCCAACACTTATTGTTGTTTGTCTTCATAATAGCTGCCATTCTGACTGGAGTGAAATGGTATCATAGAGTAGTTTTGAGTTGCATTTCTCTGATTGCTAGAGATGATGAGCATTTTTTCATATATTTGTATATCCTCTTCTGAGAAGTGTCTGTTCAGGTCCTTGGCCCATTTATTGATTGGGTTGTTGTTGTTGTTATAATAATAATAATTATTATTATTATTATTATTATTATTTTGGTGCTTAGCTTTGTGAGTTCTTTATATACCCTAGAGATTAGTGCTCTATCTGATGTGTGAGAGGTAAAGATTTGTTCCCAGGATGTAGGCTCTCTGTTCACCTCACAGATTGTTTCTTTTGCTGAGGGAAAAAAAAACAAAAAACCTTTTTAGTTTGATTCCATCCCATTTATTGATTTTGGTTTTAATTTTTGCAGTATTGGAGTCTTGTTAAGGAAGTTGGGGACTAATCCCTCATGATGAAGATTAGGGCCTACTTTTTCTTCTATTAGATGCAGAGTCTCTGGTTTAATTCCTAGGTCCTTGATCAATTTTGAGTTAAGTTTTGTGCATGGTGAGAGGTAGGGGTTTAATTTCATGTTGTTGCATATGGATTTCCAGTTTTCCCAGCACCATTTGTTGAAGAGGCTATTTTTTCTCCAGTGCATGTTTTTGGCACTTTTGTCTAATATAAGATAATTATAATTTTGTGGGTTAGTCTCTGTGTCCTCTATTCTGTACCATTGGCCCACCAGTCTGTTTTGGTGCCAATACCATGCTGTTTTTGTTACTATTGCTCTGTAGCATAGTTTAAGGTCTGATATAGTGATGCCACCTGCTTCACTCTTCCTGCTAAGAAGGTCTATTTAGCTATTCTGGGTCTCTTATTTTTCCAGATGAATTTCATGATTGCTTTTTCTATTTCTATGAGGAATGCCATTGGGATTTTGATTGGAATTGCATTAAATCTGTGTAGTGTTTTTGGTAGTATGGTCATTTTGATATTATTAATTCTGACTATCCAAGAGCAAGGTAGATCTTTCCATCTTCTAAGGTCTTCTTTGGTTTCTCTCTTTAGAGTTCTGTAGTTCCACTGTATAGGTCTTTCACCTCTTTCATTAAGTTGATTCCCAAGTATCTTTTTTTTTTTTTTGAGGTTATTGTGAATGGGGTAGTTTTCCTCATTTCCTTCTTACAGGGTTTGTCACTGAAATACAGAAATGCCTTTGATTTATGGGTGTTGATTTTATATCCTACTACTTTGCTGAATTCATTTACTAGTTCTAGAAGTTTTTTGGGACTTCTAGTTATAGAATCAAATCATCAGCAAATAGTGCTAATTTAAGTTCTTCTTTTTTTTTTTTCCTATACATATCCCTTTGATTTCTTTCATCTGTCTAATTGCTCTGGCCAGTGTTTCAAGGACTATGTTAAATAGAAATGGTGAAAGATTTTAGAGGAAATGCCTTCAGTTTTTCTCTGTTTAGAATGATGTTGGCCTGAGGCTTAGCATACATAGCCTTTACAATGTTGAGGTATGTTCCTGTTATCCCTAGTTTTTCTAGTGTTTTGAACATGAAGGGGTGCTGTATTTTGTCAAATGCTTTTTTTGCGTCTATTGAGATGATCATATGATTCTTATCTTTAAGTCTATTGATGTGATGAATTACATTTATTGATTTCCGTATGTTGAACTAACCTTGCATCCCTGGGATGAATGCCACTTGATCATGGTGCACAATCTTTTTGATATGTTTTTGTATTAGATCTGCCAAAATTTTATTGAGAATTTTTGCATCCATGTTCATTAGATATATTGGTCTGCAGTTTTCTTTCTTTGATGTGTCTTTGCCTGGTTTTGGGATCAGGGTGATATTGGCCTCATAGAATAAGTTTAGAATTACTGCCTCTTTTTCTATTTCCTGAAATAAATTGAAGTGTATTGGTATTAGTTCTTCTTTAAAGATCTTGTAGAACTCAGCTGTGTATCCATCTGGTCCTGGGCTTCTATTGGCTTTTAAGCTTTTGATGGTTTCTTCTGTTTCCTCACTTGATATTGGTCTGTTTAAATTGTGTATATCTTCCTAACTCAATCTGGGCAAATCGTATGACTTAAGAAATTTGTCAATGGAAGAGACAGGGATAGAAGTTAAAATTTTTGTTTGAACATACTTGGTTTTATAAATTTTAATTTGGGAGTATATCAACATTTTATATAAAGAAAATATTTATATTTACAAATACAAATGTTTAATATAAAAACTATAAACAAATATATTTTCTTTGTATAAAATATGACAATAAAAAATAAATTTTACAAAAAGTTATCACTGAAAAGCAAAAGCAAAATGAACCTATGGGTATACTAAGTTCATCGGATAACCACACACTGGAAGTAGGTCATAGGTAAATGTTCTTAGTTGTAACTCAGCTACATTTTACGTTTTTCTAGAAAGATCCCTTCACAGAAGAATAATATTAATATTTCCATGTGTACCCTCTTTTCCACCTATTTTCTTTCTTTCTTTTTGACATATTTTATTTGTTCTAATTAGTTATACATAACAGTAGAAGGTATTTGACACATCCTACATAAAAGGAGTATAACTTCTCATTTCTCTGATTGTACATGATGTAGAGTTACATAGGTCATGTAATCATATATGCACATAAGGTAATAATGTTGACCCATTCTTTCATTCCTACCCATGACCCCTCTCCTCCCTTTACTCTTCTCTGCCTAGTTCAAAATAGCACCATTCTTTCCCACCCCATTATTATGAATTAGCATCTACATACCAGAGAAACATTCGGCCTTTGGTTCTTTGGGATTAGTTTATTTTGCTTAGCATAATATTCTCCAGTTCCATCCATTTACTGGCCATAATTTCATTATTCTTTAACGCTGAGTAGTATTACACTATGTATATGTATTACATTTTCTTTATCCATTCATTTGTTGAAGGTATGGTACCTAGGTTGGTTCCATAGTTTAGCTATTGTGAGATGAGCTGCTAAAAACATCGAGGTGGCTGTGGTTCCACCTATCCCACCACTGAGGAACATTCTTAGCCCTACATTAAATTCTCATCACTGTCACTGTGTTCCTGTTGACAATCTTAATCTAATTGTTTGTAACATATGCTAACATTAGGGATGTTTTATGACTAATTGATACCACTTTTCAAGCGGCTTTTCAAGTATATTTTTTCCTATAAGAGAATAGGCAAACATGGAATAGGTTATGAAAATGTTGTTGTCCTTAATACAATATTTATTTGTATGTATAAATGTTTACTTTTAAAACAAACAAAAGTCTATATATACTCTGAAACACTCAGGTTATAGCCATATTTTTTAACCTGAAGATATTCTTATTCCAACCCATATAGATTCGCTTTTCTTTTTACCTCTGCATGACATTTAGTGGTTGCAGTAACCATACTGGTACAAACATAATTTTTTATACAATTTTGTAACATAAATTCATAGATACAGAAGTGTTGTGAAAAGGTACATAATTTATCATTTCACTCAATTACAACATTGGCTAGATATTTTTAATAAAGACCAAGCTTTGGCAAAAAGTTGTAAAAATCCACTGGTAGTATGAACAAAAATTGGTATTTGTTTGAAGGATAATGTGACAATATTTTCCAAGTACCTAAAATAATAAAGTAAAAATTAAAAATATATATTCCCATTTATTTGTTAGTGTTTAAAAATGTCCTAGGAGAACAATAAATATTCCAATAAAAGTTCAAATCTTGAATATAAGTTCAAAGACAGTGAATGTAGAAAGAGTTGGGAATTTACAGTGTGTTATTTTTCTATCACCATAACAAATGTCTGAGATAATCAATGAATTAAAAGAAAAGATTTATTTTGGCTGAGAATTTTTGAGGTTCTGACCCATGAACAATTGGCCCTGAGGCTCTGAGCATGTGGCAAGGCAGCATGGTGAGAGAATGCATCAGGCCCAAACCACTAAGCTAATGTCCAGGAAGCAAGAGAACAGGAGCAAGAGGCTAGAATCCCACAGTCCTTTTGAAGGGCACACTTGCAATGACCTAAAGACGTCCCATCAGGTCCCACCTGATTAAGGACTAAGCCTTAAATCATGTATCTTTGGGGGAATTCAAAACCCAAATGATGATTACAAATAACCTTTAAAATATTTTGATCATGAAATATACAAAATTGGTAAGATGAAGAAATATAGAAAACTGAAATCATTCAATTTAATAATTATACTGCTATGAATTAATTTTAAGAAAATAATCAGAGATGATAAATATACAACTACCAGGATTATTTATCTTAAAACCATCGTAAAATAATGTTATACCTACAACATAAGGAATTATACTATTATTAAAAGTAATAGTTTTGAGGTATATTTATTGGCATGAGTAAATATAATGTTCAGTGGTAAAGTTATGGCAAAAAATATACATAGCATGGTAATATTTTTATGTTGAGGTATGATCCTTCTATACCTACTTTACATAGATCTTTATCATGAAGAGATATTGAATTTTGCCAAAGGCTTTTCCTGTACGTGTTCCTGTATGTATTGAGATGCTCATGTGATTTTTATCCTTGATTCTATTATGTGGTATATTACATTTACTGATTTGCATATATTGAACCAATCTTGTATCTCTGGAATAAAACTAACTTGATCATGGTGTATGAATTGTTAATGTGACGTTGAATTCAATTTAAAACTATTTCTTTGACAATTTTTACATCTTTGTGTTCATCAAGGATATCAGTCTATATAGTGTTCTTTTTAATATGTCCTTACTGTGTTGTAGTAGCAGGCTAATACTGGCTTCATGGAATGAGTTTGGAAGCATTCCTTCCTTTCTATTTTATGGAAGAGTTTAAGGAGCACTGGTCTTTAAAATATGGATGAACTCAGTCGTGAATCCTTCTGGTCCTGGGATTTTCTTTGCTGGGAGAATTTTTGTTACTGCTTCAATCTCATTGGCTTTTTATTGTTATTGATCAATTTGATTTTTTAAAAAAATCTCCTTGGATCAGTTTTGGTAGGTCATAGATGTCTAGAAATTTGTCCATTTCTTCTAGATTTTCCAATTTGTTGTTATATTATTTTTCAAAATATTCCCTAATGATCCTCTAGATTTCAATAGTACCCATTGCAGTATCCTCTTTTTCATCTCTGATTTTGTTTATTTGCATCTCTTTTTCTTTTGGTTAGTTTGGCTAACAGTTTGTCAATTTTGTTTATCTTTTAAAAAAACCCATTCTGTGGACCAATGGTACAGAATAGAGGACACAGAAACCAATCCACAAAACTACAACTATCTTATATTTGATAAAGGGGCTAAAAGCATGCAATGGAGGAAGGATAGCATCTTCAACAAATGGTGCTGGGAAAACTGGAAATCCATATGCAACAAAATGAAACTGAATCCCTTTCTCTCGCCATGCACAAAAGTTAATTCAAAATGGATCAAGGAGCTTGATATCAAATCAGAGACACGCTGTCTGATAGAAGAAAAAGTTGGCTACGATCTACATACTGTGGGGTCGGGCTCCAAATTCCTCAATAGGACACCCATAGCACAAAAGTTAATAACTAGAATCAACAAATGGGACTTACTCAAACTAAAAAGTTTTTTCTCAGCAAAAGAAACAATAAGAGAGGTAAATAGAGAGCCTACATCCTGGGAACAAATCTTTACTCCTCACACTTCAGATAGCGCCCTAATATCAAGAGTATACAAAGAACTCAAAAAATTAGACAATAAGA
>NW_025999842.1:64588504-64607516 GCF_001458135.2 Marmota marmota marmota
AGACAGCCCTCAGAGTTATACAAAAGTACATACAAGAGGAAGTGAGGGGAAAGGGAAAAATAATACAAGGGGGACAAATGAATGTCAGTAGAGGGGGCAGAGAGAGAAGAGGGGAGGGGAGGGGAGGGGAGGGGGGATAGTAGAGGATAGGAAAGGCAGCAGAACACAACAGACACTAGTATGGCAATATGTAAATCAATGGATGTGTAACTGATGTGATTCTGCAATCTGTATATGGGGTAAAAATGGGAGCTCATAACCCACTTGAATCAAAGTGTGAAATATGATATATCAAGAACTATGTAATGTTTTGAACAACCAACAATAAAAAATTTAAAAAAAACCCATTCTTTATTTCATTGAAATTTATTTCATTGATCCTCTGTATTGTTCTTTAGTCTTTATTTCATTTATTTCAGCTTTGATTTTTATTACTTTTATCCTTCTGATTTGGGGGCTAATTTGTTTTTCTAAAACCTTGAGATGCATTATTAGATTATTTTTTTTAGATCTTTCCTTTTCTTTTTTTTTTTTTTTGTACCAGGGATTGAACTCAGGGGTACTCAACCACTGAGCCACAACCCCAGCCCTATTGTGTATTTTATTTAGAGACAGGATCTCACCGAATTGCTTAGCACCTCGCTTTTGCTGAGTCTGGCTTTGAACTCGAGATCCTCCTGCCTCAGCCTCCTGAACCGCTGGGATTACAGGCATGTGCCACCATATCTGGCAGATCTATCTTTTTTCTAATGTAGGCACTATGACTATAAATTTCCCTTGTGCATCTGCTTTCACTGTTGCAAATATTCTGAGTGTTTTTCTTTTCATTTGGCTCTGAAATTTTTTAAATTTCCTTCTTGATTTCTTGAATGATTGACTGCTCAGTCAAAAGTGTATTGTTCACCATCTGAAGTCAACAAATTTGCAAAAAAGATGTTGGAGAAAAGACAGCCTTTTAAACAAATGGTGCAGGGAAAACTGGATATGTATATGTAGAAGAATGAAATGAGATCCCTGTCTCTCACCCTTCACAAAAGCCAAATCAAAAAGGATCAAAGACTTAGGAATTAGATCAGAAAACTTGCAATTGCTACAAGAAAAATAGGGTGAATACTCCAGCTTATAGGTGCAGGCACTGACCTCCTTACCAAGTCTCCCAAAGCTCAGAAAATAAAACCAAGAATAAGTAAGTGGGATGCTGTCAAAAAAACTTCTGCACAGGAAGGGAAACAGGAGTATATAGAGAAAATCTGCACAATGGGAGAAAATCTTTGCCACTGTTCCTCTGACAGAAGATTAACATCCAGAATATATAAAGAACTAAAAAATCTTATAACCCAAAGCCCAAATAACCCAATCAATAAATGGGCAAAAGAACTAACAAGACATTTCTCACAAAAAGAAACACAAATGGCCAACAAATATATGGAAAAAAAAGTTCAACATTTCTAGCATCAGAGAAATACATCAGAGAAATGCAAAACTACACCAAGATTTCATCTCAGCCCATTCAGAAGGACAATTATCAAGAACACAGAGCTGGGGATGTAGTTCAGTTGGTAGAGTGCTTGCCTCACATGCACAAGGCCATGGGTTCAATCCCCAGCACCACAAAACAAAACAAGAACAAAAATAATAAAAATAAATGCTAATGAGGATATGAAGGTACATTCATACATTTTTTTGTGGGTGGGACTGAAGATTAGTACAACCACTCCAAAAACCAGTACAGAGATTCCTCAAAAAACTAGAAATGGAACCTCCATACAACTCAGCTATCACACTCCTTGATATTTATTTAAAAGAGCATACTACAGTGATATAACAATTTTAATGTTTATAGTAGCACAATTCACAATAGTCAAATTATGCAGTCAGCCCAGATGCCCACCAAGAGATGAATGAATACAAAAATATGGAATCTATATACAATAAAGTATTACTCAGCCATAAAGAATAATGGAATTATGGCATTTGCAGGTAAATGGAGAACATCCTGCTAAGTGAAGTAAGCCGGACTCAGAGAGTCAAGGGTCGAATATTTTCCCTTATATGTGGAAGCTAAAGAGAAAAAAGAAAAAGAAGGTGGGAGGAGGATTGGATATCATAAAGATACAGGTAGATCAGTGGAGTGGAAGGAGATAGGGAGGGAGGCGGGCAGGAAAGGGAGGAAAGTGCAGAATGAAGTTAACAAAATCATGTCATGTGCATGTATAAATGTAACCGCAGGGAACTTGACCTTAATGTGTGTGTGGAAAGCATCAATCAAGGATGGGTAAATAGGTGAGTGAGGGAGGTACAATGGAAGGGGAGTGGGTGGGGAGTTGGGAGGAGAACAAGGACTGAAATGGAGCAGGGCAGATTCCATGCATGTGGGACTGTGTTGGGATGAATCCAGCTACCATGTATATCTCTAATGCCCTAATAAAAATTAAAAGTAAGAAGTTTGAAATTTGTAGAGATATTTAAGTTTAACCTGCTTTAAACATTATACAAGGTACACATGTATCGAAACTTCACATGGGACAACTTAATATGTATAATTGTTGTGTTTATATGTATCAGTATATAATGTAAAACAAAAAGTCTGCTCACAAGGGCATCAGCATTGTCTAGAAGGTCACTGATGATGATTGCTAAAGACTGGGGTCTGTGGTGGAAGTTAGGATTTCAGAACTGGGGTCCCAGTAGTAAAGGGGAAGAAAAATGCTGATACGATAGACCCCAAATGGAGGCGATGAACAGTTGGAAGGAAAGTGTGTGCAATGGTGCAGACAGTGAAAAAGGAGGAAGCCAGGAAGCAGTTGGCTCTTAGGGGAGCTAAGCCTGGGGCTGAGAGATCACAGGGAACCTCATGGAAAAGCTCCTGGGCAGGCAACCCAGACTCTGCCTGATTTCAAGAAGGAAAGCAAAACCCAAGGACGGATGATCAGGAGACTGAAAGTTGACACCCACCAAAGTCTGGTTGTTTGCTCAGTTTCCAGACCTCAGCCATGTCTCAGAGCCTGAACTCATTCCTAGGAGGAGAGGCCAGGCTCCTATCAGGAGGGACCCTTCAACCCCAGAGTCAATTCGGTGTCCCCTTTCAGCCTGCCCCCGGGGCATGCACCCATTCACTTGGATCTCTGTGCATAGAGAAAGAGAAAACATGCATTCATTTATCTGGGAGACAGTCATATCCAGGCATCTGAAGCATCACCACAGCCCCCTGGTACTGACAAGGTCCATGTGGGGCCAGGAATGAAGGGACCTGTCCCAGGTCCTGCTAATAGGGGTCATTTCAAATTCCCTGAATTTATAATAGAAATGATTATGGGCACAGTGAGTCACTTGCTGGAATCAGAGCTAACTTAGAAGGGAAGGCCAAGTACAGTCTTCTGACACTGTCTCCCCCATTCCCCATACACTACTTTTAAAGTGATATCTCATCCTTGAGAACACAGGGAGATTTGTGCCAACCTAAAACCTTGAAGGATACACTAGTGGGTCAACTCTATCCTCTCCTATGTTATTTCCAGCCTGGGCCCTGGAATTTTCTGTAAAGGGCTTACTATTATATATTTAGGCTTTGCAGTCTTTGTTACAACCACTCAACTCTGTTCTTGTAAGTCAAAAGCAGCCATTCTAACATACACTCCTACCAATCTTGTATGTTTCCCCCTCTCCTGCCCCTGCACATCCTCATGTAAAATGTTTGCAGGGGTTCATTATAATTATACATAATAATGGGATGTGCACCATATTCATACATGCACATAACACATCTGGTATTAGATTTTGTTACCCAGTACTTCCCTATCCCCTCCCTTCCTTCCTCCCTCCCCATCCCTTCCTTTACTCCATTTTTTTTCTTTCTCTCTGTTTACATGATATTCCCCCCTTTATTTTTTTGAAGTGTATCAAATATTTATTTATCTGGGCAACAAAGGACTATGATACATTGGCAGGTACGGAAAGTACTGCCAGCACAACTCAATACAACTAGAACTGCTTCCAATATGGCCAGTAAAAATACAGAATACCGGATGGTCCCAAATGTTTGGAGTTCTTTGAACAAAAAGAGTGAGAGAAAGAGGAAAAATCCCTAACCCTTGGTGTAAAGACAATATTCATTTATTGCTCAAATGATGCTTTTTAGGGAGGACAATGGAACAAAATAAACTTTTTTTTTCCTCCCCACAAGACATAGAAGGGTTATCAAACCACTCAAGTTTAAAATTTTTTTTCCAGGATCCAATTTCACTTTTTTCTTTCAATTCAATGAAAAGCTAAATGTAATACTAATTATGTATAAAATTTTATTTTACTTTTGAAAATTTGTTCAGCTGTTTCATTGTCATCTTTAACATGCTACAACAGGGCTAAACTCATGAATACCCCAAACCTTGAATTTCTAAATAAGTACCATGAACCACATGAGGAACTAATAGGGAAGATTCAAAACCCACTAAACAAGAGGTAAACGAGATCACCAGATAAATAATAATAATAATAAAGGGCGAAAAAACAGACTCACCATATTTACATGAATCACTGAGACATGAATACATATTCCCTTATATAACTGTGAATCAATCGTGTTGCTGGAGAAAGTTCAAGTTGATCGCTTTACCTTGAAGAGGGAAAACTTCTACAACTGAAGACATGACATGGAACTTCCTGTATTTGTGTTCAAGATTACTCACAATACTGATAAAAATGTCATTATCCTCTTTGCTTTTTTTTTTTTTTCTTAAGTATGGCTACAATCTGAACTGAAGAGTGTAAGGGAAGGTGGTGATTCAGTCCCATGAAGCTCATATAATTTTTTAAAAATTTTTATGTTCTTTTTTTAGAAAAAGAAGTTTTTTAAAATTTTTTTTAGTTGTTGCTGATTTACTTTTGTTTAAAAAAAACAAAACTCCCTTCTCTCTCCCTTTCCCTCCCACCTCTCATCCCTGTTTAATGTTAAGCTTCTTCTCATGCACTTCCTCCCTGCTGTGTTCTTAGTTGCCCTCCTTATATCAAAGAAGACATTTGGCATTTGTTTTTTAGGGATTGGCTAGCTTCACTTAGCATAATCTGCTCTAATGCCATCCATTTCCCTGCAAATGCCATGATTTTGTCATTTTTTAGTGCAGAGTAATACTCCATTGTGTATAAATGACACTTTTTTTTATCCATTCATCTATTGAAGGGCATCTAGGTTGGTTTCACAGTCTAGCTATTGTGAATTGTGCTGCTATGGTGTTAACCTTAACTGGTAGAACAGTTATATTTTTTAAACAAAGGAAGAGCTTCTTCTCATGCTCCTCCTCCCTGCTCTACAGGGATGAGAGGTGGGAGGGAAAGGGAGAGAGAAGGGAAATTGCATGGAAATGGAAGGAGACCCTCATTGTTATACAAAATTACATATAAGAGGAAGTGAGGGGAAAGGGAAAAAAAACAAGGGAGAGAAATGAATTACAGTAGATGGGGTAGAGAGAGAAGATGGGAGGGGAGGGGGGATAGTAGAGGATAGGAAAGGCAACAGAATATGTCAGACACTAGTATGGCAGTATGTAAAAACGTGGATGTGTAACTGATGTGATTCTGCAATCTGTATACGGGGTAAAAATGGGAGTTCATAACCCACTTGAATCAAATGTATGAAATATGATATGTCAAGAGCTATGTAATGTTTTGAACAACTAATAATAAAAATTTAAAAAAAAGAAAATATAGGATCTCAGTGCTAAATAATCCACATAGTCAGGAAATTAAGGAATGTCATCTGCACCTTTATTATTAATAGTTTCAAAGGATTTGCTACCTTCAAGGATGAGGAAGGATTTGAATTCAATATGTCCCCATTGCAAAACCCCTACTTGTAGTAGTCCCTTCTTGAATAGCCTTTATTTACTATTAGAAAAAAAAAAGCCAGAAAATGGTTCAGGAAATTAAGTGAACCGTCTCTAAAAGCCAGTTAATTTGGGCTGTGTAGATTATTGCTTCTTTTGAAATCTTCATAACTGCAAGTTTTATCTGATGGTCTTAGATCTGACATCTTCAAATGTTTGAAATATTTGACAACTTTTGTGATGTTACTGTATTTTCTTCGTACCTGTAGATTAAATAACTTAAGGATTTCTCTCTTTTTTTCCATAAATGACATAATTTCCAGTCTTTTTCTCACTTTTATCATTTTCCTTTGAATAATATTCAGTTATATATGTATCTTCTAAGAATAGCACTTTGAATAGCAAAGGAAATGTTCTTGACATAATCTGATTAGTAAAGACCAATTGGAATTACCACTTCCTAATATCCTCAGTTATATCCTTTGGTACTTAATATTTTTTGACACAGTACTGATTTTATTATCAAATAAGATTTATTTCCTTCCTTCTCTTCTTTGTGTATAAGTGTGTGTGTTTGTGTATGGGTATGTGTGTGTTGTAAAAATTGACCTTATAATCAAGAAGAAGCAAAAATAATGACAACAGACAAAAATCAATAAATTAGTTAATAGTTCTGGCAAAGCATTCATTTCCAACAGTTGCTAAGGTGGATTTGGACAGATCCCAAAGGAAACTTCTTCAAATAAATGCAGTTCTTAACTCACTGTGAGATTTGGGAACTTATACAATGCGATTATCTTAAGTAAAGGAACTTCAAATGTGTGAATCATAGCCACAGACAACTCTGAAATCACGTGCCAAAGACAGACTGAGGTTGTGCCCACATTTTTTGAGAGTCTTTTCAGTTTGTCATGACAAACTGAAAATTTGCAGTAAATTTGATCTTAATGAACTTGACAGGGAATGAAGAGATAGGATCCAAAGCAGATTAATCCTTTCCAATCAGTGTATTTAACATGAATTTGAATGAAAATCCAAAGACATGTGCTCAATTTTTGACATTTAACTGTTTTTATTAAGAATTAAAAAAGCTATTTTGGAAATTTTTGGTATTGAAAGACAAATTTAAATGTCCATTTCTCTTCAAAACCTGTGTGTGTGTGTGTGTGTGTGTGTGTGTTGGTAACTCCTTTGTTCCTGCTTGCTGTTCCTACTCAGGATCTCTTGAAGCTGCATCTAATAAATTAGAGAATATGAGTGGGAAGTCTACTGCTTTTTCTGGTTCATGAGAAATGCAAAATAACCTTAAGACAAATGGCTTGTGTAGAGGATTTGGGCAAACTCCACAAATTGTGTGTGCACTTATGTATGTGTTTGTGTGTATGGTATACTTTATTTCAAAATATCACCTTAAGAAAATGAGGGGTTTTTTCCAATGGAGATACCACATTTGAAAGTCTTCAGGGCTTATGTTTTCATTCTTTTTTTAAAAAAAAAAAATATATATATATATATATATAACCCTTCCAGAAAGTTAGGGATTTACATTTGAAAAAGGACAATGCTAAATAAAGATATGAGTGGCAGACATTGAGGACTGAGAGTGGCCATGCTTCTCCCAGGGGGCTTGGCCTATACATAGAATTCTCTTCACTTGGTACTTTAAAGAAAGCTGCCTCCTTCACTGCATATTTCAAAAATACCTTCCATATTATGAAACCTTCATATTTAAGATGGACACTATTATCATTTTTAATGGTAAATATTATTTGAAGAGGTGTTACTAAATTAGATTGTTTATTCTGTTTGACTCAAAAAAAAGTGAGGTGTGACTATACAGGTGTGACATCAGTTTTCTTTTATGGCACTGTATTGGAGTTGAAGACATAGTTCTGGTCCAGAATTCTACCACACTCAAGGATTCGCCTGCCTTTTAAAGTCATATTCCCTCTGGAATTTACATAGAAGAAAACTATGACTGCAGTTTGTTCTTTGGTTAGGATAAAAGTGGACAAGTATGCTTCTCTTCCTCCTCTTCCCTCTCACCCTCTCCTCCTCCCTCCAATAAAACTTGAAGTACAGTAGAAAAAAGGTGCACCTAATCTGGAAGATGGATCTGAATCCAAATCTTGGTTTTTCCAGTGTCTGTTTATAGTCTGAACATTTTTGAATCTAAGGTCATCCTGCTATGAAATGCATAAGATAAGGGAAAACTTGTAGAAATGTAAAACAAATGAGGTATCTATATGCAAATGTCTAGCATGCAGTAGTCATGTGAACAGCTCATATGAATAAATTATTATTCAATGTCTAGTGCTTATTAAAATAATATATGGACCAAAAAAAAATTCGACAGAACTTTCCTCTGCTGGTTTCATGGCCTGTTCTGTTCTCTTAGGCTCCACATGCGGGGAGGGGGCGTTGGTACCGATGGGGAAGTGGAGGCACTGGGCTAAGTCCACGGAGGCTGCCCTACTGGCAGTCGAGAGAGCAATCCCGAGGACCCAGGGCACCGGAGGGCGGCGGCAGCTGCAGCAGCAGCAGCCGCCTTAAGTGTCGCCGATCCAGAGCTGTCACTTTCTGCGCTTCTCCTCTTTGTCACTGCTTTTGGCGCTGTTGTCCGGGTGGCTGTTGGGGTTCTTGCTGAGGTACATTTTGTCCATGGCCTTGAGGGCCTCGGTGAGCTAGTTCTGCAGTTCTGGTGCAGGGTGGTGACCGCGGCCACACCGCCGGGCTGCCAAAGCCAAGGGAGATGAGGTTGGAGTGAGTCTAGCAGCTCTGGATGCCGGGCTCCAGGACGGGGTTGGGCCGCCAGTTCCCAGGGGAAGATAGGTCCTGAGCCAGCAGGTGGTGGTGAACTCTTTGCATATTTTACCAGGAGCATGTTTTTTCTTGTCACTTGCTCTTTGGAAATCGGAATGTTGTCGGTTGAGAAATTCAGCTACTGCTTAGCAGAAAATTCGGTTTCACACATGTACCCAAAGTCCCTGGCTAGGTGGACGGCTTCTCTCTCCACTAGTGATGTGAGATTTAATCCTATTTTGTCCAGTTTTTCTCTTAAAGATCTTCCTCCAGTTTTAGACTTCGACAAGCAGCGATGGGTTTAGACATTCGGGTGGTGAGAGGCGTCGCTGCACTTCCCCACTGTGACCTTGAACTTCGAGGTGGAGCTGAGGAGTGAGAGTCCACCTGGAACTGAACCGAAAACTTCATTGGGTTCACAACGCCACCGAAGAGGTTGTCCTTGTTAATAGGGATGGCGGAGACGGTGTTGCTGTTGCACTTGGGTTACCGTTGACGAGTCCTTGCTTCCCAGAATGCTGAAGTATAACACCGGAGAAGCAGGCCCAGGCAAGTTTAGAGTGGAAAGTAGATGCTTTATTAAAGGACAGCAGAAAGGACTTCTCCTGGAGGAACAAGGGGACCCAAAAGGATCCGTGGAAGGGGAAGTCTTCCTTTTTTTAAAGCTAAGGTCTTCTTTCAGCTTTCCCACACTCCTGTCCTTTGTTTCCCTTTATCTTTCAGTGTCAAAATGCAGGTGAGAAGGCCCCAAAGGTGGGAGATAGGTGGGCTGAAGAAGTAATTTGGGCAGGAAGGGCCTAGGGCAGCTCTTGATTAGCACTTCCCTGTTTGCTGGGAGCTGCTTCATTAACAGTTCCTTAGGATGGGCTCTGGCCTTGGGGACATTAACATTTCAATTTCCCCAAGTGCTGCTCTGTTTTCCTGGACTCCATTCTCAATAACAGCCTCCATTTTATTTATCTTACTGGGTATTTAACCCGATTTACCTAACTACACTAACTACCTATCTAACATCCCTATTGTTAATAGGGATGGCGGATCCTTTCTTAATTACAGTTTGATCTGGATGTTAATACCTTCTACAGCAGGATGACCTCAATGGCGTGAGGTAAGGAGTGGATCGGAAGGTCTCCGAGTCCGGAGCCAAGCCCTGGGGGCTGTGCAGGAGGTCCTCTTGCCGCTGGTAGTCCCTGCGAGGATCCATCCAGGCCTGACAGCTGGTGGGGCAGACCCCAGTGTGTGTGTGTGCAGGAGCCCAGAGCCTGGCTCTGCCTCCCGCCGCTGCGGCTGGGCGTGCAGGGGATTCAGGCTGAACGGATCATTGACATGGGAGCAAGGATCTTGCAACTGGTTGTAGATGGGCTGATAGGGCGGGGTGGGGGGGAGTAAGGGGCTGGAAGTCGGCATTGGGGGTGTGGGACAGCAGCGGGGCACTCATGTAGGGATATTGACCTACAGTGCCCAGCTGGGGCAACCCTGCCGTCCTGTTGCTGGTGCAGTAGTGAAGGTCCTGCCAGTCCCCCGTTTTGGCAAGTAGGGACACCGCGGCTCGGCGCTCCTGGAGATGGATCCCGGCCGGGCATGGGCTGGAGGGCTAGGCACGGCCCGCTCCCTGGAATCACTTAGGCAAATTCTCCTTTTTACCTGCTCACCAACAACTCACTTGGGAAGTGATGGATTTATAGCCGCAGCAATCTTGCCCTCAGCTCCAGCTTTTCCCAACAGCCCCATCCCGCTTTCCGGGTCAGTCCCTTGCCAGGGAACCGAAGCAGACTGACTGCTGAGGTTTGCTGGGCATCATGCGAGTATGAGTATGTGTTTTCCCAACCGAGTAGTGGGGGCATCTACGTGCTCATCCTATGGCTCCCCTGCCCTAATCCCCCTTTTATTTTTGAATTCTATTTCTCTTTTCCCTCTCTAGCTATGAGAGAGGAAACATTCAACCTTTGACTTTCTGGGTCTGACTTATTTCACTTAGCATAATGTTCTCCAGTCCCATCCATTTACCAGCAAATGATGTAATTTCATTCTTCTTTAGAAGTGAATTAAATTCCACTGTGTAAATATATTTAGCACATTTTCTTTATCCATTCAATGTCAATAAGCACCTAGGCTGGTTCCATAACTCAACTATTGTGAATTGTACTGCTATAAACTTTAGCATGCAATATCATTATAGTATCCTGATTTTAGTTCTTTTGGATAAATACCAAGGAGAATTATAGGTGGGTCATATGGCAGTTCCATTCCTAGTCTTTTGAGGAATCTCCCTATTGCTTTCCAAAGTGGTTATATCAATTTGCAGCCCCACCAACAATGTGTGAATGTACCTTTCCCCCCACTTCCTCATCCACAATTATTGGTGGAGTCTTGATGATTATCATTCTAACTGGGGTGAGATGAAATCTCAAAGTAGTTTTGATTTGCATTTCCCTGATTGCTGAGGATGTTGAATATTTTTCATATATGTGTTGACCATTTGTGTTTCTTCTTTTGAGAAATGTCTGTTTAGTTCTTTTGCCCATTTGTTGATTGCATTACTTGTTTTGTGTGTGTGTGTGTGTGTGTGTGTGTGTGTGAGAGAGAGAGAGAGAGAGAGAGAGAGAGAGAGAGAGAGAGAGAAGTTTTTTGAGTTCTTTATTATACTCTGCATATTAATTCCTTGTCAGAGGAACAGCTGGCAAATATTTTTATTCATTCTTGGTTTTGGTTTTTAGTTTTTGAGCTTTGGGGGTCTTGTTAAGGAAGTTGGTGCCTGCATATATACGCTGGAATGCTCACCCTATGTTTTCTTCAAGCAGTTGCAAGATTTCTGGTCTAACTCCTAAGTCTTTGAGCCATGGTGATTTACCTTTTGTGCAGGGTGAAAGACAGGGATTTCTTTTCATTCTTCTACATATGGATATGCAGTTTTCCCTGCACCATTTGTTAAGAAGGCTATCTCTTCTCCAACATATATTTCTGGCACTTTGTCAAGGATCAGATGACTGTATCTATGTGGATTTGTCTCTATGCTTTCTATTCTATTCCACTGTTCTGCATATCTTTTTTTCCCCTCCAGTACCACACTGGTATCCCCCTCCCCTTCTATAGCTCTGTAGTATAACTTGAGATCAAGGACTGTCACATGTCTCCAGCATTGCTCTTCTTGCTCAGGATTGCTTTGGTTATTCTGGTTCTTTTATACTTCCAGATGAATTTTAGTTTTGTTAAGAATATTACTGGAATTTTGATGGGGATTGCATCAAATTTATGGATCACTTATATATATATATTTGACAGTGGAATGCATTATAATTCTTATTACATATAGAGAGTACAAGTTTTCATACCTCTGGTTGTAAACAAAGTATATTCACACCAATTCATGTCTTCCTACCTGTACTTTGGATAATAATGATCATCACATTCCACCAACATTAACAACCCCATGCCCCCTCCCTTCCCCTCCAATTACGCTGCCCTATCTAGAGTTCCTCTATTCCTCCCATGCTCCCTCTCCCTATCCCACTATGAATCAGCCTCCTTATATCAAAGAAAACATTCAGCATTTTTTTTTTTTGGTATTGGCTAACTACACTTAGCATTATCTTCTCTAACATCATCCATTTACCTGCAAATGCCATGATTTTATTCTCTCTTATTGCTGAGTAATATTCCATTGTATAAATATGCCACATTTTTTTTTATCCATTCATCTATTGAGGGGCATCTAGGTTGGTTCCACAGTTTAGCTATTGTGAATTGTGCTGCTATAAGCATTGATGTGGCTGTGTCCCTGCAGTATGCTGATTTTAAGTCCTGTGGGTATAGTCCCGAGGAGAGGAGAGGGATAGTTGGGTCAAATGGTGGTTCCATTCCCACTTTTCCAAGAAATCTCCATACTGCTTTCCATATTGGCTGCATCACTTTGCAGTCCCACCAGGATTGTATGAGTGTACCTTTTCCCCCACATCCTGGCCAGCACTTATTGTTGTTTGTCTTCATAATAGTATAGATCATTTTTGATAAATGGCAATTTTGACAATATTAATTCTGCCTACTCATCTTCTACCATGTTCTTTGAATCCAGGGTCTGGTGCATGCAGCCCTACTCCTGAGTTACATCTGGGTCCTATTGTGTATAATTATAATGCATCAATTAAAAAAGAAGAAAAAATATTTTAAAAGCAAATTCTTTTTTTTTCTTTTGAACTTTGGTCTGTTTATCAAAAATAGAGATGCATTTCAGATGTACTTTCTTTATAACAACTGAATAACTCTCTAATATTAGGAGTTATATACTTCAGTTAACGATTTTCCTACTGATTGAAATAGGTATATTTCAAATGTAAGAAAATCCTTTTTTTGATGATACTTCAAATTTTAATTTCATTGGTGCATTACAGTTGTCCCTAATGGTGGCATTTGTTGTTACACACACACAATATAGCAATAGGATTTGGCCAATATAATTCCCCAGTATTTCCTTTCTCGCCTCTCCTTCCTCCCCCTGGTCTTTTTCGTCTACCTACTGATTTCCCTTTGGTGTTTCATGAGACACCCCCCCTTTCTTTACCTTTAAAAGAAAATTCTAAAAAGTACATTATCACATGAACTTAGAAGGGACTGGACCTGCCACTATGACTCAGGACGACTTGTGATAGAGACTTCTGTGCTGGGCAAAGGGGCCAGGAGGAGTTCAGGGCAATTCCTCCCTGGAAACACACAACACAGCCCCTGGAGTCCAGAAGTGAATGCCACCCGCAGTGGGAAAACGCACACCCTTTCACAGTGGCTCTTTTTTGGTCCTGGGCCCCGGAGAGAGAGGCTCTGGCCCCACCTCCTGAGGACTGAGGTGGCCCTGGGGACCCTCATCAAGTCATCTCGCTCCCTCCCATCCTCCTACCCGTACTTTTCCGTCTCTTTTCCGCTCCCTGGGATCCTCGGTCCCGCGGCTCCCTCCCTAGGCGCAGGGTGCAGAACCTGCTGCGGGGACACGGACCGGTGGGACAGAACCCGCAGGGGAAATATGGGAACTGAGAAGGGGTCGGAGGCGTCCCGGTAAGTTCGATCCCGCCACTCACCGACCGGGGACTCCCAAAGAAAATCAGGCGGTAGCTGAGCCAGGACGCCGAGAAAGAGCGCCGCGCGGAGGGCACCTGCCGTGGGTCCGGAGCTGGGAGCACTGCGAGAATGGCCAGCGCGCGAGCCTTTAAAGCCCGAGTCCCCGCCCCGGCAATGCCCTTCCTCCTTCTGGCTGGTTCCGGCCGGCTGACTCACAGCGGACCGACCACAGTCATATTTTCCATCAGTTACCCCAGGGTGTAACTGGTCCTGTAGGTCTGGGATCAGGTGGTGGTGCAGGTCCCGCCTGGGTCCCCCGCACTCCCTGCCTGGGCCGGGCCAGGGCACGTCCCCAGCGACTCCTGCTGCCTCCGGCTTCAGCCTTCCCCGCCGCACTCGCCGCGCCTCCCGGGCTGTTACCTGGTGAAGGGGAACCCAAAGCAAAGGAAAAAGTTGGGGCCTCCAGCCAGGGCAACCAAAGTCCGAGCGTCAAAAAATCTGGCTTTCACCCTCAGCAGCCTCCCACTGACTGGTCCCCCAGACATTTCGACATTTTGATGAGGATTGCATCAAATTTGTAGCCGCTTGCCTGAGTGCTCCAAATTCCTGCGTTGCTTATCATTCTGATGTTCCGTGTACCTCACCTCATTCTTTTCCTACCTCCACTTGGGACTTCTAGGGCCCGGGTTTAATCATGGTCTTCCCCACCTTCGGACTCATCCCTTTTATTATTAGAATATCAAAAAGTTTCAGACTCTTAATAGAGTCCCGTCTGAAATCAACGTGATTGAAGGCAGTTGTTAGCTAACCTGCCATCAACGATAGTTCTTAGTAGATTCTGTGCCTTTGGACCTAAAACTTTAAGGTAAAATTCTAAAAGCAAAAGCAACTTCTCCTGTAGGAAAAGTTGAGGCTGCCAGGCAGGATGCCCAGCTCTGCTGCCCCCTTGAGGCTGCAAGAGGAACCTCTTTTTCTTTTTCTTTTGAGGTACTGAGGTTTGAATTCAGGGGCGCTCTACCACTGAGCCACATCCCCTGCTCATATAAAAATTGTTATTTTGAGAGAAGATGTCGCTAAATTGTCCTGGCCGGCCTCGAACTTGCAATTCTCCTACTTAAGCCTCCAAGAACCTGGGATCACAGGCATGTGCAGCACATCCTGGCTGTGAGTAATCCCTAAAGTTTCCTTTAGTCACTTTCATTGTTACCTCGAGATCCAGTCATTTAAACATCCATGCAACCACAAGATAAGCATCATTCAAATAACTTTAGATACACATTTCAGGTCAGTAGGAGCCTATCTTCCCCACTGGTGGCTGTGGAGGGTAGGACATCTTGTTCATGTGTCCATTTAATGGGGAGAAGACTCAGTGAGTGGGGTCAGAGTGGGATTCAGGTTTTCTCCCCGGTCTCAGCCCAGGTTGCTCTCCACAGCTGCCAGAAGCCACTGGCTCTTACTTCCCTCTCACTTCTGCCCATGACCTGCTGGCCTCATGATGACTGAGACAGGGATGCTGCCAGGGTACGCCTTTGAGGACGACTGCAGTGACCATAGTGATGAACTCAGGGGAGATGCAGATGCAGCTGTGGATTGAGGTATTGTTGTCCCAGATTATTGTATGGGATAGGGACCCTCAAACACAAGAAGAACCCTCTCTTAGCTCCTGCTTCCATGGAAATACGATTTATCACATAACCAGAGAGCCACACTTTCCCAGTAGGTCCTTTTTTAAAAAAAAAAAATTGATTAAATAAAAGCTATAAAGGAATATATATATTCTCAAATATATATATTCCTTGAAATGTATAAACAACCATCACAATGTGAGATACTCTTACTGTGAACTCAAGGACTAGAGAACACAGGAGAGAATTATTTATTTATCCTGGGAGGATGAGGAAGAGATAATGGCAGGTGATATTTGTGTCCATCCATGAAGGATGACTGGCTCTTGGCTGGGGAAGCAGGTACTCCAGGTAGAGGAATGTGCCAGATAGAAAGCCAGGAGGCAGGACAGCGGGGGCTGGTGGGTAGACAAGGGACGCTCAACCATGGGGTATTGGGAAGGAAGAGATGGTGGTGGTGAAACAGGGCAGGGAGGGGGTCTGGGAGATCCCAGGGCAGTTGTGAGCCTGGGAGAAAATCTATGAGAGAAACAAGCTCTCTGCGCCTCAGTGGTGCATGCAGGTCCACACGGTGCATGCCTGACACACTCACTCAAACATGCACACTCAGAGTGAGGAGAGCTGAGGTCACCTCAGATATGCCGCCAACTCCTTTTCTGTCCTTTGGTCCCTGTCAGCTCTGAATTTTCTCTGAAGGGGTCAGGAGCCTTTTCCAGTTTGTTTTTGTTTCCGTGATCCTCCCTTGAGACCTTCCAGAAACACAGCCCATCCTCCCATGCTCTCCCATTTCCCCTCTATTCCTGAAGCATGGTCTGGCCCAAAGCCACTGCCTTCTATTCCTGACACACCCTTGTGGCCCATGGGTTCCCAAGTCTTCCAGACCCCACCTTATGGTATTTACCTGTCCCTCATATTTTACATGCCCCTTGGGCCAACCAGTGAGAACAGGTGTGGGCAGCTAAGTGGATTCTCTGCTTTAACATAAACACAAACACTCCTCATGCATCTGTCCCATGAACACCGTCCTCCGTCCTCCTCACACATTCGTCCACCTTCCTTGGTCTTGCATTTTAGCCTTTATGATTCCAAGAATCAGCAGTTCCAACAATTATACTTTCATTTGTGGTTTGAATCTCCTATTTAAACACAGAACTATATAATATTGAGGTGGTGGGGGGAGGGGGGGCGGGGGACATGGATTATGCCAGCAGCATGTGAACAACTCTTTTGGGAAGAGCTTGTGGTTAAATCCAGAGCCTCCAGAGTGCTAGGCAAGCAGTCTGCCATTGAGCTACAGCCCCAGTCCAAGGAACTTAACTCTTAAACAAAGAGGTGCTGCTGAGCCTTATTTATTTATTTATTTATACATAGCAGGTATTGAACCCAGGGGTACTTAACCACTGTGCCACATCCCCAGCACCCCCCTTTTATAGTTTATTTAAAGATGGGGTCTTGCTGAGTTGCTTAGTGCTTTGCTAAGTTGCTGAGGCTGGTTTTGAACTTGCGATCCTCCTGCCTAAGTCTCCCAAGCTGCTGGGATTACAGGTATGGACCACCCAGCATCGCTGAGCCTTATGAATTAGCAGCCAGTGGAAGACTGGGAGCTCAGTAGCTTAACTGGGAGTGAAATGTGCCACACCTCAGTAATTTCAAAATCAGCAGTTATGATTTTAAGAAACAAGTTTCTAATTGTTGTCCTTTATTTTAATGTGCAGAGCCTTCTTGCCACCCCAAGTTGGACACATAGCATGAATAAACATTCTTTTAAAATAATTTAAAAGATTTGTGATAAAAATATAACAAAATTTATCATTATAACCATTTTTAAGTGTACAATAAATGTTTCCAGCCTCTGAAATTTTGGTGTTTACTTCTCCAGTCAAACCTGGCCTGTCTTGACTGATACACTACTTTTAAAATTTTTAATTTTTTTCTTTTCCTGTTCAGGGTATCTTGTAAAACAATGCACATTGTTAGAGTTTTCAAAAATTCAACCTGAGCATTTCAGGTCTTTCATTGCTGAGATTAGTGATTTAGGTGGGTTGCATATTTGGACTTTCTCTTAAATATTTGGACTTAGTCATCATATTTTCCATTTATTGTGCATTTTGGAAATTTATTTCTCCCTCTGTTTTTGTGTCCTGGCTACTATACTGAATTTTCTTCTGCTGGTTCATGAGTTACATATTCTGTTTTTCTTGTCGTGTTAGTTACTCTTCACTTTTGACAAACACAAATGTTTATTTGCATTTGTCATTAATTTTGCTTTGCCTTATCTGGCATATTTTCACATCTCTTCTGTGTGCTACCTCCAGCCCTATTGATCTTAGACTGCTCTGAATTATGTATCTGGGTTATTTATAAGTATACTTCTTATTTTCTGTTTTCAGTTTTTCCTTCCTTCCCTTTGTTTTTCCACAGTCATAATCTTTAACACATTACTCGGTTACTCATCTTCCTTGGCTCTCTTGTCTTCTTTCCCCGCCCCCTTATAGTTGGGGTGCTTTCTGCAAAAAAAGTACTTTCAACTTGGATCTTTTCAAAAAAGTATTGGTGCATTATAATTATACATAATAGTGCGATTCATTGTGACACATTCGTACATGCACAAAACGTTATTTGATCAATCTCCTTCCCCAGCCCTTTCTCTATCCCTCCTCTGCTCCTTTTCCTGACCCACTTGCTCTACTCAACTAATCTCCCTAATGTTATTGTTATTATTTTAATTAAAATATTATATAAGTGGGATCAATTGTGGTCTTCCCATACATGGACATAGCATGATTTGGTAGATCTTGTTCCCTATGTCCTTCCCCCCTCCCTCTCTCCATCCCCTTCCTCTATTGCCAACTTGGATCTTTATTTTTATTTATTTTTTTAAATTATTAGTTGTTCAAAACATTGCAATGCTCTTGACATATCATATTTCATACAGTTGATTCAAGCAGATTATGAACTCCCATTTCCCCGTATACATATTGCAGATTCACATCGGTTCCACATCCACTTTTTTACATACTGCCATACTATTGTCTGTTGTATTCTGCTGCCTTTCCTATCCTCTACTATTCCCCCTCCCCTCCCCTCCCCTCTCTTCCCATCTTCTCTCTCTACCCCATCTACTGTAATTCAGTTCTCTCTCTTGATTTTGCCCCTTTCCCCTCACTTCCTCTTATATGTAATTTTGTATAACAATGAGGGTCTCCTCCCTTTACCATGCAATTTTCCTTCTCTCTCTCTTTCCCTCCCCCCTCTCAACCCTGTTTAATGGTGATCTTCTTCTCATGCTCTTCCTCCCTATTCTGTTCTTAGTTGCTCTCCTTATATCAAAGATGACATTTGGCATTTGGTTTTTAGGGATTGGCTGGCTTCACTTAGCATAATCTGCTCTAGTGCCATCCATTTCCCTGCAAATTCCATGATTTTGTAATTTTTTAGTGCAGAGTAATACTCCATTGTGTATAAATGCCACATTTTTTTTTATCCATTCATCTATTGAAGGGCATCTAGGTTGGTTCCACAGTCTAGCTATTGTGAATTGTGCTGCTATGAACATCGATGTAGCAGTATCCCTATAGTACGCTCTTTTAAGATCTTCAGGGAATAGTCTGAGAAGGGCAATAGCTGGGTCAAATGGTGGTTCCATTCCCAGCTTTCCCAGGAATCTCCATACTGCTTTCCAAATTGGCCGCACCAATTTGCAGTCCCACCAGCAATGTA
>NW_025999842.1:64610444-64632198 GCF_001458135.2 Marmota marmota marmota
TTTGGTTTATAGTTTCCTTCATTTCTAGAATTATTGTTTGATTTTTTAATAATCTCTATCTCCTGATAAAGATGCTTATTTGCTTCTTTTATCTGTTTATGTAATTCATTTTCAATGTGTTCTTTCCCTGTTTGAATTTGCTGTCTCATATCCTCTTTAAGATTCTATTCCATCTGTCTAAGGTATTCCTTGAGTTCTTTATTTGATCATTTTTCTGATGCCTCTAGGTCCTCCGGAATATTTAGGCTGTCCTTCATTGTTTGTACTCCTTTTCTTCCTTGCTTTTTCATGCTGCTCATGTTACTTCTTGTTCTGTTTGACTGCTGAGTTACTGTTTACTCCTATAAATTTATTTGATGCTTGGGATGAAATGTATTTGAAGGGAAGGGAAGAAGTTACTAAAGAGAATGAGAGTAAGCAGGTAGAATTCAAGGAAGGGGGAATAAGGAAATTGAAAAGAAATGAAATGACAGAGAAAAAAAATAGGAAAGAAAAAAGAAGAAAAATTTAAAGTACAATCAAAAAAATAAAAATAAAAAATTAAAAAATTAAAAAAAATATTTTAAAAAATTTTAAAAAATTTAAAAAATAAAAAAATGAAAATGAAAAAAAACCCCAAATTAAAAAAAAATTAATAAATGCAGTCTTAAGAGTTTGATTAACTTCTCTTCCAGTAGGTGGAGCTGTGCCCACCGGGCCAAGCTTCTCCTCTCAATATGCGGGAACCAATCACTGTGCAGCAGCGCCTCCTCCCAGACTGGGCGGGTCTCCAATCCTGAGTGCCTAGGGCCTTTTCTTGTGTCTAGTCACTTCCCCACTTTTCCTCAAGCCTGGACCCGTTCACCGGTGACGCTCACCACAATACTGGCTACACGCCAGGTCTGCTGCTCCTGGGAGCCCTATTTTCTTGAACAACTGGGCACACTCTCCCTGTTTGCCATTCCCTCAGACCTAAGTTTGTGGAGCTTGGAGCTGAGAACCCTCAGCGTATTTTGCTTGCCCTCCCGTAGCCACGCCCCTGGTAGCTGGTGCAAGAGACCTCAGTTGTCAGCACTGGTGGGAGCAGTAGCTGGGGGTTCCGCACCACGGGTCCTGCGCCACTCCTGATTCCCTCGGTCTGACTATCACGCTCACAGGAGAGCTGGGGGGGGCCCTTAAGGTTTCCCCGCTGTGTGGAGAGGGAGGGCTAGGGGGTTACACACCTGTTGCCGCCAGTTTCAATGAAGTTATCTCCTCTGCCGCATTCTGGTGACGTCAGTTCTCTGCCATAGTGGTATCCCATGCAAATGGCGACAGTTCGTTCCCTTTGCCGGGTGACCAATGCAACTGGTGGGTCCTGACTGGCTTTCCCAAGCCCCGTCTCAATCCTGTGGCCACTGCCTATGAAGCCTCGGTTGGTTTTAACCTCCGCAGGTTCAGAAGGGCCGACCAGTTGTTTCAGCAGGATCGTTTAGTGCTGAGTCACAGCAGTTTGTCTGCGAGACGCAGGCGAACGGGAGCTTGAATTCAGCTGATCCGGGCTCGGTGTGTGTTCTGAGAGGCCCAGACTGTTCGCCCCAGATCCACGTCAGCTCAGCATTGCCTAGTGATCCTGAGCAAACAGCATTTAGACGGTTTACGACTCCCTATGCCCGCGCAGCTGAAGAGGTCAGAGACTTGATCTCTCCGCGCCCGCTGCCATGTTGGATCCTCCCCAACTTGGATCTTTAAGGGGCAAATATTCTTTAGGTTTTCTATGTTCAAAATATTCTTAGCACATTTTGCAGACAAATTCTAAAGCTGTCTTCTCAAGTTCCTGTCCCTTGTTTATTCAAACACTAATCTAGACACTGCTCTGAAAGGGTTTTGTAGTTACAATTATAAACCAGTTGAAGCCCAAATAAAAAGATCTTTCCAGGTTACCTGAGTGGGCCCAGTGTCATCAGATGAGCCTTTAAAATCAGAGGACTTTCTCAGGCTGGAGGCAAGAAGGATAAAGCAGAAGGAAAAGTTTGACTCTAAGCAAGAGAAGGATTAGATATGCTATTTCAGGAGATGTGTGGACCAGAGAGAGGCCTCTTAAAGTTAAGGAGTGTCCTGCTCACAGCCAGCAAAGGAGTGGATTCTGCCAACAATCTGAATGCCCATGGAAGCACATCTTTTTTCAAAGCTTCTGCATAAGAGTTCAGCTGTTGAACATCTTGATTTTGACCTTTTGAAATCCAAAGTGGAGACATCAGTTGAGCCAACTCAGATTTCTGATCTAATGAATTGTAAGATAATAAATGTGTTGATTTAAGCAGCTAGGTTTGGGGTAATTTGTCATGACTGCGATGGAAAATGAATACCAACCCCTTCCCATTTAAATGAAAATTTGCATGGATATAAAATTCTTTTCTTCAAAGGTTTAGAAATAACATTCCTTTGTCCTCATGTCATCAGGGTGGCTATCCAGGAGTCTGTTGCTGTGCTTGCTGCTTACTTGTTTCTCAAGGCCATCTGAGAAGGGAGCCAGAAGGCTGTGCTGGTTTGTCACCTCTGCTGAGTTTTATAGTCTACTTGGCTGCCAGTCATGGTCTCTTGGAGGTGGGGAGGTTTAATTTTTTTCCCTTCTTTATCATAGGTGCAGTCATAGATACGACAAATTCATTGTTTTTTTTTTTTTTTTTTTCCCTGAGAGAGAACATTTTATTGGCAGGGAAGAAAAATCTATAAAATCTTAAAACCACCATTTAAACAATCTCTGAGTTAAAGCTTCCATTTTGTACAGTGAATATAAGTTACAAAAATATACACAGTGAAGACACGAATTGGGTGTCAACATACTTTATATACAAACAGAGATATGAAAAATTGTGGTATATATGTGTAATAAGAATTGTAATGCATTCTGCTGTCATATATTTTAAAAAATAAAATCAATTAATTAAAAAATATATACACAGTGTATCTGCAAAGTAATTTTTGGTTGTGTTTGGAGCTTATTTTATTTTATTTTTATTAGTTGCTCATGACAACACAATGATCTTGACATATCATACATTTGAATCACATGGGGTAAAATTTCTCATTTTTCCAAGTGCACAGGTTGCAGAATCACATTGGTTATACAGCCACGTACATACACACAGCAATACTAGTGTCTATTTTATTCTACAAATTTATTGTTTTTGTTTTATTCAACTGCTACTAGTCTCATCTTTCCTTTCTTTTTATAAAAATCAAATTCATTGAGATACTTAAGACAACACTCCTTTTTGAATTTAAAGTGACTTATCTTTCCTTCCCTTTTATAAAAATCAAATTCATGTATGGACCAGAGAGAGGCCTCTTAAAGTTAAGACAACACTCCTTTTTGAATTTAAAATTCCTTTTCTTTGGGAGTATGTTAGAGATATGTAGACATTTTTTCAATTTATGAGGCATATTCCCAGGCTACAGATATAGATGAATGATATGACTTCTGCCATGAGTCACCTTACCAACCTGTAAATTCTGAAAATCATATTTCCATGTGGCACTATCTTCAGGTTTGCATAGGGGAAAAATCTATTTTTTTTCAGTAAAAACACTTTAGCTTTAGACAAAATGAATGCTGGAACTACAGTTCACTTTCACTTCCAGGATTTTCTAGATTTTATAAAACTAGTCCATGTTATCCTAGATGTATTATAATTATGATAAGTATTTTAATAAAACATACAGTTTCTTTCAGGCATTGGAAGCACACATTAACCATAGGCTCTAACACAGGTATTATGAGATTTTATGACTAAGAAGTTTAATGAATAAATTTTAAATAGATGTAAATATTTCTAAAGATCAGACTTAGACTGTGTGAAGTATAGTAACATTTTGTCTTTGAAAAAAAATCATAAAATTTGGATTTTACATATAGAATGACACCAGGAAAACATAAAAAGTCAGGAGAATTGAACCTTTAAGGGTACAAAAGAGCAAGGAAATACTTATTACTGGAGCCACCTCCCAGGATGCCTTGATGTTTACTGCCATGTGAGTGTTTCTCTGCCTAGAAACGGCATAAAGTCACTGTTCAGCTCTGGCTGGAGAATATTTCATGACCTATCAACAGTGGACAGGAAATGTTCCCACTAGAAACAAACTTAAAATCTTCTTCTTATTTATTTATATTACTTCATTTGTTCTTTTTAGTTATGCATGACAATAGAGTGTGGTTTGGCATATTTATACAAACATGGAGTACATCTTACTCTAATTAGGATCCCAGTCTTGTGGTTGCACAGATTCACTGTGGTGTATTTCAGATCTCCTTTTGCAAAGCGTTTGTCTAAGGTCCATCCTCCCCAACAAACTAACAAACAAGCAACACCAGTAACAATGATTAACAGCATTGAAGCCTCTGACTCAGCACTACTGAATGAGAATTAAAAATAGAGTGAATTAATATTTATTTATCTAAAAAAGTGTTTGAACATAAAATGAGAAGCCAACAACATGCATTTCTCATGAGAGTATTTTGCTTTGTAAGACATGTGCCAAATATTGAATTTCACCTTGAAAAAAAACTGATAGTAACTTTTATTTTCCTTGTTTTCTGATTTTTTCATCCATAAGACATTTTCTTTTTTTTCTCCCACATTATTAAAAAATTGCTCCTTTCAAAGGATGCTATCCATTTTTGTTACAGTCATAATATTTCATATCTCTTTATATCTGTAATCCTTATCTCAAAGGAATATGCTTGCCTTTTGTGATTTTAGCTTATAGAACGTTCTTACCAAGGACTATTTGAACTCTACCTTTTCCCTTATTTTTTTCTTATTCTTTATTACCATTGTTTTGGTCTCTAAAAGATGCATCTTCCTGGTTATAACATGTAGTGTCCCTGTCATTAGTGTTCCATGGCTGAATCCAAGTGCACTATAAGCAATGCCTATTTTTTTCACAAATGCTTGATTCATCATTTGTTGGCAGCCCTTGGTGGGAGGAGGATGGCTTGGGCTGTGAGAGGCAAAGAAGTGGAGATGTGGCCTGTGGTGAGTATGTGTTGAAATCATCAGGATTAAGTAAAAATATCAATTGAAATACATTGAGTTAAAGGAAAACATTTAAAAATTATTTTTACCTTTTTAATGTTGTTACTGAAAAGTTTTAAATTAAAATTGTGACACGCACTAGACTTCTATTAAAATTCTGATCTATAACTTTGGATTATTTTCTGTTTCTATTGTAGGTTCTGCTGTTTCCCATTCTCTTTGTCATATCTGCCTGATTATCATAGTCAACATGTGGGATATGCTGTTTTAAAAGTTGCCATTCAAAACATTTGAAATTTATGGTATTTCCTTCCTCCAGAATCACTCCAATTTGCTTGTATCACACTTGGAAGCGACAAGTCCCGAATTGCTTATTTCCATTTCAGGAGTTAAGATATTTTGGGCCATGCAGAAGCCTTGAGGCTGGACTGCAGTGGGTCTGAAGACTGGTTTTCCTCCAGGTCACCCTTCCTCTGAGGGTCCAGTCCTTCAGGATCACTCCCCAAAGGGCAGGGAATTTATCACGGTCCCTGCTTTTGGTAGGGCCTGGACTTCAATATCTTCTTGCTTTGCCCCAGGAAACTATCCAAACCTGCATGAGTCACTAGGGGAGGTGCCATATCACTCTATCACAACTAGCCCATCAAGTTAGGCTAGGAAACCACCATAGTCCTTAAATTACTACAATAGCCACAGTGACATTGCTGGCTGTGGAAACGCACTGTGCTTATAAAAGTCTGTACTCTAAGAATGGATGCCATAGGCCCTGCCCTCAGCCCTTCCGGTGACCACAGCCCAGGACCTCTGTTAATGGTACATCAAGGAAACCACATGTCTTCACAACCAGTGTGGCAGCAAAAGCAACAGATGCCTGGTCTCTGCTCCAGTTCTGCCTCATTTCACTGACAAAATCTAAAGCACCTCCAGGAGTTAGGTTGCAAAGGAGTCTGGGAAATGTAGCATTTAGCTTTTGTGATTTCTGTGGTATAGAAGGTAAGAAGAAAGAAGAAACAATGGGTGTCCTGCTCCTGTTCCCCCTGTCCACTGTGCAGTTGAAATGCAATTTAGTTACAGTTTGAAAACCTGTAAAAATAATGTTATATCTTGCATATTGATTTTTGATATATACCTAGGTACAGTATATCCATACAGCTTTACCTGTATATCTCCATACTCCGTTACCATCAAGGCAGCAAGATCAGTAATGATTTGAAGCATGGGTTCCAGATTCAGCCTTGTGTCCAAATCTGTGTTTGTGTGTGACATGGGTACCTATGTTTCCTCAACCTCTCTCCCAGATATTTTATTTCCCTATCTCTAAAGTAGGTGGAAGGACAGTCTACCTTGAAATAGTGTTGTGAGGCTCAATTAAAATAATACATGCAGTCGTCTAAGTGTAGTGCCTAGCTCATGATTCCATGAAGTAAACTGCAGTTCTTTTTGTTATGAGTAGCAGAAGATCAAGGTGGTAAAATGAACTGATATCATCTTGACAAGTCACTTAATTTCTTCAGATCATGATGTCTTGGTCTTTCAGATAAGAAAATGTCCTCAACTGGAAGAAGTTACTTATTCAGCATTGTATGGTCAGCAGGAGGAGTGCCTGAGCACTGATCTGATGCCACAAATGGAGAATTCCACACCTGGCCTCCAGTGATGGGTTTCACCACTATAAAATTAAAAATATTTAATAAAATTATCCTTAGGCCATGCATATAAGTGTATATGAAACAAACATACATGAAATTTTGGTTTAGATTTGGGTACCAGCCCCAAGATTTCATTTTGTATAAGAAATTGAAACAAACCTCAAATCTGAAATGCTTCTGTTACCAAGCGTTTAAGATAAGGGATATTCTTGGGGCTGTGGTTGTAGCTCAGTGTAGAGTGCGCCTAGCATGTGTTGAGGCACTGGTTCAATCCTCAACACCACATTAAAAATACATATTTTTTAGAAAGATAAGGTATATTCAGCTGTATTATTATCACTTTTTGTGAAGTCCTATAATTTTAATTTATCTGTAGATGTTGCCTGAGAGTAATATGATAAAACTTCCGTTGAGGCATTTGAATCAGATGCCCGTGAATTTGCTAAAAGCAAGGTGAACACTAGAGGGCACTTCAGTCAAAGAATGAGGTGGAGGAAGCAATGGTGACTAGCCAGATTTTTCCGGGGGTGAGGAAATGTCTGAGTGTAGAGGCCTGGCAGTGGAAGTGGTAGAGCATTTGTCTTCCATGAAAAACAAGTGAGAAAAGGTTGTTTAGTTTAATCTTCAGCTACCTGGTTGTGCACGCCTTGGGAGAGCAATTGTGTAGTTTTGTTATCCTCAGAAAGATTGTTGTTATAAAATTTAGATAAAACAAAAAAACATAACCAAATTGAAAATCTTTACTTTTGCTGGGGCTGCTCATGCAGTAGAAGGTGTGCCCAGCATTCCAGTGTTTGATGAATGATTAATGCCCATGTTTCCAGCCTTTCAAGATTCTAGGCTTTCACAGTACTTAGTGGAAAGTACCCCCTAGAAATGAACTAAGCTTGTGTCAGTACAGATACAGTGGCTGCAGTCAATATTAGTTGATATTATATGACATATTACATTGTTCAATTGAACCAGTTTTAATTCTCAAAGATAAGCAACTTCCCAGAAAAGGAGCTCATGAACATAAAATTCTATACAGGGTTCTTAAATCATCTCTCAATATTTGTTTATATGACAAGGGTTTGTATTCTGTTACATACTCTTTTTTTTCCCCAGTTAACATATTCTAAGGGAAAAAATAAAGACCTTGTGCAAATGAGCATTTATAACAAAATAAACTGCCTGAGGGTTAAAAAATAATGGAAATCTAGGCAAATAAAGCCTTTCATAGATAACAGAAGTTTCCATTAACTGCTGCTCTCCATCTTGATCTCAGCTCTGCAGGTTTAGAAAATTAGAATTTCTGGGCCAGTGGGTGGGAACACTGTGCCACAATGCTTGCTTAGCCTTGGGCTTGATTCTCAGCACTGGTGGGGGACTGGGGTGGGGGGCGGTGAGAGAGAAGAGAAAATAAAAGGAAATTAGAAATTCCAGTTAGTTATAACTGTCACTGACATGAGCATTAAGAGAACCAGACATCCCAATTTGGGCATATATGAAAATTCCAAAAATTGAGCAGATGCATATATTACTACATTAAGAAGTTCCATAGAAGGAAATACTTAAACACAACTGTATCAATATACTTGGTTGCCAATAGCTATCAAAGGAAGCATGCTTTCCCAAAGCAGTTGACAATAGACTTGCTCAGTGATTAGTAAGTGATGGGATCATGTTTCATATTTAAAGTAAATTTCTAGTCATAGAGTGTTAATTTGCAGATCCACAGTATACTAGTTGATTGGGATGAAGGAGCTGTGTTGGTTTCTTTTGGGCACATACAAATGTAAAAATCATTATTTTTCATTGTCATCTTCTTAATATTCATTATCAAATTTGGATGTGACTTCATAGCTTTGTTCTTTGAGATTCAGTGAAGGCCTGTAAGATGTGGGGACAGAGATGGACAAGGTGTGTAAGTCTCTGAATCTCACCTGCATGCACCTTTTGGTTCTCTGCTGAGTGACAAGAGTGCGGGAAAGCACAGGGTGAGCTGGGACATTGCCTAGAAGAATCCATTTGAGTCAAAACTTGCAGAGGAGAAACTTATTTCAAGCTAGTGTCCTTGTTTCTGTTAAAACAAATCCAGCTATATTATGGAGTAAAATGCAAAACTGTTCATGATTTTTTTTCCAGCAAGAATCAAGAACTTCAAAAAAAATTTATCTCTTGCAGAAGGCTTTGAAATAAATTTCTTGGTCCTAAAGAGTAAAACAAATGCTCACTCATGCTCTTTAAACATTTGCAGACCAGATCCTTGCTTAACAATCTCATTCGACATCCCCCCCCCCAAAAAAAAAAAAAAAACCACACAAAGAGAAAACCTGACTTGTGAATGTAATTTGGCTTTATACGCCTTCCATCTTCAAGTTCTTGGTCAATTAGAAAATTCAGAGAAGGCATGTTTGGGTGGCTTATGGAAGAGTCTAAAATGGTCCATGATCTTAGACCCTGCTGTGCCACTAACCAATGTGTGACTTAAGCAAGAGATTTAGTCTTAGTCCCTCAGCAGTAGAAATATGTATTTAAAAAGAAAGAAGGAAATCTGAATACTCATACCACTTGCTGTGGAAACAGATAACAGATGGAAGTGAAGTCTGAAGTGCTGAATGAGGAAATGGAGCCCAAAGACTTGAGTCCAGCAGTTGAAAGCACTTTGCTAACTGAGACGGGAGATGGACTTGCCTTCAACAAGTTCATCTCAAGCCGGTGTCCTTGGCTGCTGCTTCATCTTCATGGCCTGTGGTCGGTGATTCACCAAACCACTTCCACTGCTAAACTTTGCTTTATTCCTTGGCTGTGGGCTTCTTTTTAATTCTGGCCCTTGGATGCTAAAGGCATACTCCAGGCTCCTGGAAGAATGAGTCTCAGCAGGAAGGAATCTCCTTAAATCCACCCACCATGGCTGGGAAATGGCCCACCAGAGGGTGAGCTCCTTGAGTGCTATGCAAGTGTCAGCTGTTGTTCTTGCCATTTGCTCCCTAATCCTCTCAGGAGCGCCAGTAGGGATGACATCAAGAATGTCACATCCATGCCTTCTTCTGTCTTACTAGATAAAGACATCAGAGCTTCAAGAAGTGCTTTAATCTGTGTCAGTCCATATGAATATTTCCTCATCCTCCTCTCCTGGTGGATTCCTGTGTCCTGTGCTTATGACCCCAGCTTTGGGTCACCTGTCTCAATGGGTCCCCCGTCAGGGACTCCCTCCTGGGTGCTCCTCTGATGTGGCTACATAGTTTCCTCATTTTCTCCAATGTTTGTGCCTCCATGTCCCTTGATGTATTGAGAGCATCACAAGGGCCAAGGGCAAAGGCTGTTCATATCATCTCTGTGTCACTGTCACCTAGTACTGTCCAGGACATGGAATGTTATGAAATCCATGAACAATAGGGTGCATGGATGCATGAGTAAAAAAATAAATAGCGCTTAAAAGTAGTAAGTTCTCAAATGAAAAGTTCACCCTGGTTTATGTTTCCCTAGAAGTTCTTATAAAGTCTCCTCCTCTACAGCCTTGGCCCCTTTCCAGCAGGTCGGGGTTCAAATATCCCTAACACAACACTTAGAAAGAGGGATTTCTTTGGATCCTGCTGGTTCCAGCCCAATTGACCCTTTGGAAATTGTTGCTGAGTCTTGTGCTAGAAATGTCCTTGGTGGTCAGTGTCTTGTGAAGAAAATACACCGTTTGAGTAGGAATAGGTGAGTTTAAACCAGTTCTTCTGGTGGCAATTGCCTTCAGCCCTCCCACAATTACTTCATACTAATGAATTCTGAGTGTTCTTCAGAAAGTTGGCTAATACTCTTTCTGCAAGCTGGGCTGACCTTAGAGAAGATTTTGATGGCCCTCAAGTTTATCTCCTTGTGTGGGATAAAATGGCTGAGCTTTGAAGGGGGCCTCCCCTTGAAAGGCTGGGAAGCACTCTTACACATGAAGCTTGGTTTTCAAGGTCAGTTAGGGCAATTCACTACTGTGATAGAAGAGAACAGCACAGCTGTGCCTCTGAGACCTTAGCTGCTAACCCTGGCTTGGGAGAGGGACATGGTGGGGGAAAAAGAGCCACTTGAATGTTTTTGAGCTCTGGGCTCCCTCTAACCTCAACCTGCACTGTTTCTCTGCAAGCTGTTATTTTATTACCTGTGTCATGGCTTCATCTATGTCAGGATAAGAGGCTGAGTACCAGTAGCTAAATGACTGGGATGCAAGTTCACCATGGTCAGCTAGAAGGTCACACAGAGCCAATTCTAAGTATCCCCAAAGAGCTCACCCAGGGGATCTTTTAGATTTGGTTGGGATGTTTGTCCTTCTCTTCTGACCAGTGTCTACTTTGTCATAAGCCTGGGCCAGAGAGCTGCCTCACTCATTCTACAAACACCTGTGGGGTATGCAGGGGTGTTCAGAGGTGAAACGATGAAATTAGGAGAGGTGTAACCTAATCAGTGGATGAGTCCATCTGATGGATTAATGATTTGACTGGATTACTGGGTGGTAACTTCAGACAGGTGGGGCATAGCTGGAGGAGGTAGTAGGTCACTGGGGTTGTGCTCTTGGGGACTCTATAACTTGTCCCTGGCTCCTCTCTTATTCTTTGCTTCTTATCCATTTTGAGCTGATCCTCTGTCCTCTGCCATGTTCTTTGGCAATGATGTTTTGCCTTACCTTAGGCCCAGAGCCATGGAGCCTGCTGACCATGAGCCAAAATAAGCTTTTCCTCTTCTAAATTGTTTTTGTCACGTGTTTTCATGTCAAGGGTAGTACAGCTCTGTGACCTTAAGGGTCAGCTGGGAAAGAGTGCGCACCTAGAACCTCTTTATTTTTATAGGGGAGACCCACAAAGGAGATTCAATAGAATATTCTTCACCAAATAAGGTAGGGGATAATGTTTCAAAGGTAGAGTCTTGTGTGGTGATGTCAGCAGACTGACTGACATCTTGGCAAGTCACACCCATCTCAGGTGCAGTGATCACAGGCAGAGTGAGAGGAGAGGCACATTTGCGTTGCACAGCCCAATCAGAGTGCAATGACAGACCTGCCCCTCATGTAACTCCAATGCGCATAGCTCACACACAGAGCCCATGGATGGCTAGCAACATCTGGGAAACCCATTTTGTAGTGAGAATGGAATTTGGTGATCGGGGGTCCCAGGTCAGGATAGACCACAGAATCTGCCTTTCTTGCATTCCTCTATCCTCCTGTGAAAGAGAGCCACCACCCCCTTCTCTGTATATCAGGTGCTTTGGTGTGAATGTGCACCTCCAAGTTCTTACAAACTCAGTCCCCAATGCAGTAGTGTTGACAGGCAAGACCTTGAACAGATGAGTCAGTCATGAAGGTGAAGCCCGCCTGAGTAGATTCAGGTCCAATATACAAGTGCCTGAGTTTGTGTGCTTAAGTTTTTTTATGCTTCATATCCTCATACTCTTCTGTTCTGGGATGAAGTAGCAAGCAAGACCTCATCAGATATGAGTTCCTTTAAACTTAGACTTCCCAGGCCCCAGAACTGTACTAAATATTTTTTTTAAAATGACTCAATCTCAAGTATTTTGTTATAGCAGCACTGGATTAAAATATCATGTGACTGTGAAGAATTAAAATTTGAAAGAAACTTCTGAAAAGTTATTATTCCTTTGGTTAGTATTTCTTATTTATCTCAACTTTCTAACTGGGGCAAACATATTGGTGATAGGGCATTTACCAGTTACAGTCTAAATCGGGAATCTGAACTTATGATACAGTGAAATTCAACCAATATTTAGTGAGCACCCATACCATCAAAGACACTGTGTGAACTCCAAAAAAGACATACAAGGTGAGGGAGCCAAAGGCCCTGTCTTCAAGATTATTTTTAGTAAATGAACAACTAGAGTGCAAACCAAACATAAATGCTTGGAGAAATTGCATCCGAGTGTCAGAAATGCTGTAAGCAGGAGGGAGACCTGCAGCCCAAGTTGGCAGTCAGGTGCCGTGATGGGTGGGGATTCCTGTAGGAGAAGGGGAGAAGAGAAGTGCTTGTGGGAAGCTCAGTGCCTTTGGTGGAAGAGCCAGCAGTCACACAGCAGGTAGGAAAAGTGATGGAAGGTGAAGCCGGAGAGATAGTGTGTCTCTGTACCGTGGGAGGCACTGAACACCAGATCTAAAAGTTCACAGATGTTAGATGTCCTACAGAGGGGACATATTAGGACCTGGGGGAACAGGGATTTAAGATCAGATTTATCCTGACCATGAAGACTGTATTTATCTTGTATAAGCTGTTTAACTAAATATCTTGGAATTAGGAGGAAAGTGACAGAATTTTAGTTCATGATCAGCTAAATATCTTCCACATGAACTTTTGAATGCAACCTGTTCATAGGTTGAGGTTATAATTATAATCATGACTTTAGGTTCAAAACGTTTAAAAATATTGATTGTTGAGTTTCTTAGAAACAACAAAAATGGGGATGGCAAGAACATTTAACAAACGTATGTCTGACAATGAAAAGCAAGTGCTCTGACTGGACTGAGAGAAAGAGTCAACCAATGCACTTTTTATTTGCTCTGAAACAAATTAGAAAAGAAAAAATCTGTTACCACCTGAAGTGACTCTCTCCCAGCCAAATATTTTGTGACTTGTCTGTTCAAATTAGGTGAGCTCCATTTGGCCTGGTATGGTGCCCTTTTATGCATTTCACCTTCTCTGTAGCAAGTTGGGTGATAAATTAATTCTTCTTGTATCCAGGTGGGGCAGTGGAAGGACATCAGGAAAGGTTGGTGGCTTCCACTGCTCCCCAGCCACTCTTGCTCCCCATACCACTCTTGAACAAGTCACTCCACATTGCCAGGTCAAGTTCACCCATCAGATGTAAAATGAGGGATGAAGCAAGGCTTCATTCAACTATGAAAGCCCGTGATCCTATGTCAAAAGCAAAGTTTTAGAATTGAGCTTCTCTGAAGAGGATTTATAGAAATTATTATTCAATGAGTGATTTTTTTTTTCATAGCTATATATATTAGCATCAGAGATAGGTGATTATTTACCTAGAAGCCTATGAATAGTCCATAAATTCTATTAGATATTGTTTTTCAAAAAGTCACTTGGGTGGCAGCAAATACTAAGTAACAATTATAGACCCTTTGTTTTCTTTGTATTTCCTTTCTGACACACTTTTAGCAAGTTATTTGATCTCCACCAAAGTGTCACAGACATTTTTATACCTTTGACTTTAGAAAATAGAAGCATTTTTTAGGATTAAGCATATTGATGGGTCTGTAAATTATTATTTTACCCTAAAAGTTAGGTCTTCTGAGATTAAAAGATTAAAAAGTAGCCTGAAGTATCTTAAAAGGAAAGGAGAAACAGTATTTTACTTTGTTGCAGTATGTGTTTAGGAACAGCTACCTTGTTTTCCCCATAGCTTTTCCATGTCCAATTTGAGCTGTCACACGTTTTTATTAGATTACTTTCCAGCTTCCAAAAGAAACCAGCCATGGTGCTTAGCATGTTGAAAAGCTTATTTCTGTGCCCGTTTCCTTCTGTAAACATGGTCACTCTGCTCCAGTCTGGCGAAGTGGGGAGAACAGGAATTCTCTCTCATTGCAAGACAACCCCTCCGTGTGTGTGTGTGACCGGTGAGGATGTATAAATCATCCTGTGGGACAGAGGGCAAGTTATCTTAGGGAGTGTTAGCTATAGTAACTATTCACAGTGGGACCTGGTGTGAAACAGTTGCATCTAGAGCAAAAGGAAAAGGCATCCCAACAGGAGAGAACTTTAAAAGCATGAGATGAACTTTGGACAGCTGCGTGGAGACAGCAAGTGTGGTTGAAAGGAGAGGGGTTCTGCACAGGCCTGCAGGTTGTTTGGAGGAGGGACAGGTTCACCAGGCATGCTGGGGTCTGCGGCCAAGAAGCCTAAATTCCATCTGCCTTTGGGCTGAGCAGCGAGGGGAGCATAGATGCCTTCTATGTGGCTGTTCTTACCTGGCACTCCCAGCCCTCCATCTTCTCAAATGCTGCAGTCCGGCTGCAGCAAAATAACCGGGGGGTGACGAACAACTTGTGTACATTGATACAGCAGGAGTGGGAGCCCTTTATTGCAGGACAGGAGCAGTATTTATACATTCCACACAGCTTATCTAATTAGCATAAACTAGATACATCAGTCAACCAATAAGGAATCTCCACACTTAATGGCTCCCTTTTGTTACTTCTTAAACCATTCCCTCTGGCATTTTGCCAGGTACCATCCAGACTTGTTTACGAACTCTAACATTCCCCTGGCAAAATGCCAGGTGTTATTTTGACTTGTTTACAGACTCTAACACTCAAAGCCAGAGTATGTTTGTGAGGCTCCTTCCATGGCAGCCTTTGACTTTTTATACCTTGTCTTGTGTCACAGGTTGCTCAACAAACATTATTTGCTCCATTTCTTAAGTGAAGAAACAGGCCGGGGAAGGTGACCTGACATGTACAAGGACACACTAGTTTATTTTACAGATTGGATTAAATCCACATGGTTCCATGTCCAATGTCATGCATTCTCTGCTATTCTTATGGCTTCTGAAGTAAATTCCAAGAATATTTCTTGCATGGATTTGCTTCCTTTCCATTATTAAATTTTTGCTAGTAACATTTTGTTGTTGTTGTTGACTAGTGATTTAGAACAGTTCAGGGACTTTGTGAAGGCTTACAGCCTGTGGTCACAGGGAAGCAAGTGGCCACTGTAGCAAAGAGGGGGAAGCTCTGCCAGCCAGCTGGTGCTGCTCAGAGGCCAGGGAGGGCTGGGCTGTCTGCAGGGGCTGTGCAGACTAAGAGTGAGACATAAGAGTCAGTGGTGGGCAGCAGGAAGGGGAAGGAAGGGTGGAGATGGGGTGCATATTCACTAGTATGTGGAGCACAGTGCTCCCTCAAACTCTGCAATGGGAGGAGGGGAGCCTCCAGGCAGATTTTCTCTCTCCCAACTTCCTGGCAGCAAGGCAGCAGGTTAAAGGTTGAGCCTGAGGACTATGTGTCTGTCCCCCTGAGATGCTGGCTGGGAGGAGTGATACTAGGTAGGGAAGAGTCTGGGATGCACATGGTGGCCATGTGGAGGTGAGCGCTCAGTGAGGTCAGCCTGGCTTCCTAAGCAGAACCTGCCTTGCAACCTTACTGTTTGCAAGCCAGGACCTTCGGCCCTCCCATTTGATCCATATAGGCTCCTTTTCAATAGACCCTTTAAAGACAGGTTTGTAACTAAAAACCCAAGTGATGCAACCAGTAGGAATCAGGATCCAGATTTAAATGGGGCCTCTCAGATCCCGTAAGCCCATCATTTATTCTTCTACTTCCCCCAAAGTGGCCAGAGTTGGAGTGTCTATCAAACCTTGTCCAGTCTAGGCCTTCATGGAAATTAGATTTACAAGGAAATCTTCATGGAAATCAGATGTACAAGAGTCTAAATTGGTCTCCTCTATTCCTTTAATGAAGCACTCATCCACTTATGAAGGTAGATGAAGCCCTCGTTAGTTAATTACTTCCCCAAAGGCCTACCTCTTAATACCACCACAGTGGGGATTAAGTTTCAACACATGAGTTTGGGAGGACATTCAGATGATAGTGGGTGGGCTACAGAAGTGAAGTATTGGTTAAGAACACAGATTTGAGCCAGGCATGGTGGAGCACACCTCTAATCCCAGCTGTTTGGAGGCTGAGGCAGGAGGATGGCAAGTTCAAAGCCAGCCTCAGCAACTTAGCAAGACCCTGAGTAATTTGGTGAGATTCTGTCTTAAATGAAAAATAACAATGGATTGGGAATGCAGCTCAGTGTTAAAGCGCCTCTGGATTCAATTCCAAGTACCAAAACCAAAACCAAACCAAATCAAACAAAGCAAAATAAAACAACCCCCCCAAAACAAAACACAGATTTGGAGTTAGACAGATTTGATTTTAACCCTGGGCCTACTATTTAATGTACCTTTGTGAACTTTAATGAGTTACCTTCTTTGGATCTCATCTAGAGGATAGAGATTAAAAAAAAAAAAACCTGTATTTGAAGGGGTCCTAAATACATTTAAAATGCCTAGCATAGCGTCTGATATGCAGAAAGTCTTAGAAAATGGGAGTCATTGCTTCACAGTTGATTGCCCAGTTCAGTTCTCATGACAATGCTGGTACACACTTGTTTGTCCTTTCTTAAATAAGTTTAGAAATCTAAATTCATGGACTAAGGGAGTGCCATTCATCAGGGGTAGATGTCAGGAAGGGGAAGGAGAGGGGAGACAGGGCTAATGATGTTGGTGTATCCTCTTATCACCTTCTAAAAATGGGTTGAAAGGAAGAGCAGGAACAATGAGATGAGGAAGAAGCCAAACAGATCTTCATAGAGGCTCTCTCTCTGCCTGACATGTCTTCTTGCTTGTCCACTTTCAGGTTCATTATCCATCAACAATTAACAGTTTGTCAACAGTTAATTTGACCTGTTCATTATTATGTGCCATTGTGCTCAAGAAATTTAGGGGAAAAATCTATTATGTGCCATTATGCCCTCAAAAATCTAAGCTAATCTAAATCCACAGTTTATGTTAAACTGTGATACGATTCCTAAGTTGGGTTGGTTGGCGAGGCAGATAGCTGGGCTGTTCCTCTGCTCCTGATGTTCAGGTGTATCCTTCATGCAGGCAGCACCCATACCCAGCTGCTCATCTTGAGGATGCTGCTCCTTCCTACCAGGGAGACCCAGGCTGGTTTCCAGCAGCACAAGTCCAGAAGCCACCAGTGAAGTGGTGAAGGCTTTGGAGGAAGCAGCCGAATCCTCTCATATAATAATCCAATCAACAAAGTCATTAATGAATTGTTTTATGGACCTTTATTTAATTAATTTGTTGATGGACCTTTATTTAATTAATTTGTTTATATGTGATGCTGAGAATTGAAACCAGTGGATCACACATGCTAGGCAAGCACTCCACCACTAAGCCACAACCCCAGCCCATTAATTCTTAATAATAACCCACATTGTGTTCTGTCACACAGGGTAACATGAAAAGTGTCTGTCTGCTGAGAAAATAGCAGATACTAAGGGAATGGTAATTTCCCTTCTCACTTTCTTCCACAAACTCTTGTGGTGGCTTGAAAATCATTTTCATTGGAATCAGCTTATGCAAGACTCACAGTGATGTTGAGATGTGTATTATTTTTAGTCTACTGTAGGGGGAATAAGGAATTTGGAGAGGATTTTCCTAGGCTTGTGCTGTCTGGAAATGGAGGAACAGAGATTCAGACCTAAATCTTCTGTCCCTAGTATTATGCTCATCCATTTCTTCTTCATTGTCGATCACCCACCATGTGCCAGGAGCTGGGCTGCCACCGGGGGCCCATGTCTTGGCCATGGTTCCTACTAAGGAAGGGCTTCCTTTTTTTGCCATCCTATTTGAGACAGCACAATCTTTTTCTCTGGCCCTAATTAAAGATCCATTCATACCCCAAGTTCAGAGAATGAATGGCCATATTCAGGTTTCCAATTTATGGTAATTTTCTTTGGAAGCCAACCAGTTTCCAGTCTCCATTTCAAACTGCCCACGTGCTTCATAGTCGAACTGTTGAAATGATGTGGAAAGTGGGTGATTCTTCCCAAGACCCACAGACAGTATGTCAGGGCTCTGGGACTAGCTGACTCCCCTGGATCAGGAACAGGGAGGGAGCTGCTCCAGTGTCAAGGCCATTCCGCTGTTCATGTTCCTTGATTTTACGTTTAGTTGGTTGATTTGTATTTTTAATAAAATAAAGCCGAGTTTCTTGTTTACCTTGGCAAAGGAGACATCTACATCAGCTGAGCCTCCGTGGTGTCTCGGGGGGTAAGGGTAAAACTTTGTTGTGGTTGAGACTTTACAGTCTGATCTAGTGCATGTCTCTTAGGTGTGGCATTTGATTAGGAATGTCTACTGTTTTAAAACTTGAGAATTAGTGCCTTAAGATGTTTGGGACTACTCTCTACACCTTTCTCTGGCCACCATGTAACAAATCTAGTCCCAACGAGTCCAGCTGTGGAGCATGTGGACTGAGACACTAGTGACCTGGTTATGGCCAGCGTGGTCATTTCATGTTTCTTATTTCATTACTATTTCTCAATAGAGTCTAGATAGAAGACTCCCTCCCCCCAACCCCCATGAGCATCGTGTACATGACTAAGTAGCCATCATAACAATCCTAATCATACTGCTAGCCAGAATTTATCTACCTCTGACTCTGCAGCAAGCTGTGCTAAGCACTTTACAAAATCCCTCTCATGCCAGCCCTGTGACAAGGCTGTGAGGCAGATGCAGTTTTATTCTTATTTATGATTTGGATTATTATTAAACATATACAAGTTAATAACTGGAACAAGGTAATTTGTAGTGTGGGAACCAAAGTTAAGCCAAGGGTTTCTGATCCCAAAGTCAGTTCGCCCTTAACTGTTACGCTATAGAAACCTTTTGGCCTCTGTAAATACATTGTTCACATGGAAGAGCAATTGGCATCTTTAGAGTAGCAGCTACACATTCGCTCATAAGGAGAAAACTGACTTTCTAGGGACAGAGCTCCTCTCTTCTTTCAGTGGGGCAGTCAGTTGAGCCTTTAATCCACATTTCAGAGTCAGGAAGCTGCTCCATCTCAGATGCCTTCTGGTTTCCTCAGTAACCGGCGGCGCCTGCATCCCTCTGCCAGCGATCCCACCCTGGGTGAGTCACAGCCTCTTAAAGGTGTTTCTGTTGGGATGTGCTCGACTGCTGTGACGCATGTTATGACAGATGAGTGATGAAGAAGGCACTTCCTTGGGCTAGGAGGAATGATCATTCAAATAAACAAAGGAACACTGTCACCAAGAACGGTGGCTGCTGCAGACTGGGAGACTCTGAGCAAGTGGCCCGTTTATTTCCCTGGCTCTGAGCAGACACATCTAATTATTCCAGACAGATGAAATTCTACCAGCTTAAAAGCTTCCTAGAGAAGAAAGGCGATGTCCCTGTTCTGTGGGACAGTTGCGTGAGGTTAATCCAAGTCCTGCATGTGACCTTCTTAAGTTTACTGTTCATTATTTGTTCCTTAGGTAGAAATGGATAAAGGATCACCCACTTGGCAAGAGGGTCACATTTGTTCTGTTATTGTCATGGGAAGAGGGGCATGGATGGGCAGAGGGTGGGGGAGAAGGAGGCCTCAAACTCAAGGTCAGCGTAAGCAGAGAGCCAAGTCCTCCAGGTCTTCTAGGAACTGCGACTGTAAGAACTTTTGGAATCTCTATAAATGTGTGTTTGCTTAACCTGTGAGTGTTTCATATTGTGGAGACACTTATAAAGAAGAGGTTCTATATACTCACTCCCTGGGTGGCAAAAAAGATGAAATGGAGAAGCAGGGATATGGTTGATCAGACTGTAGGGAGACAGAGGAGAGAACAGCTCTGAGGGCAGAGAGGGGGGCCCACTATGTCAGGAGGATGCCATTGAGGCATGGCATCCAGAACTGATGGAGGAAAGGCTTGGGAGTTCCATGGAGTCTCAGAAAGGATCCTGACTTTGAGCCGTAGGAAGACTCTCTCACAGTTGAAATGAATCTTACCATGGTTTTTAACACGTTTGCAAACTTTCATGAAAGTCTTTGATGTCTTGACCTAGTCCTAGTAAAATCCCATCTCCTCCTGGGATCTAGTGTTTTTATCTGTGCTAGTCAATGACTGTTGCTTTATTTGGAAAGAACCAAAAAAGGGAAAGAAGAATAATCCGGATTCTTGGAACAGGTTGACTTCAAAACTGGAACTTTGAGAATGGGGGCTCTTTCATTTCACAATGCAGGGAACAATAAATAAATAAGCAAAACAAAGTGAGGAAGGAGGAAAAATAAGAAGCAACAAAAGGTGAGCACAGAACCATCACTCCAGTACCACAGACCTTATCATGGGTGAGGGCTTCATTTACCACTGCTGATCTAGTGCCCCCCAAGCCCCGGGACTGCGCAGTTCACTCTTGGTCTGGCTTATGTCATGTGGGTGGAAGGTGAGAAGTGGGACTTGGAAGTCCAGAGCGGGGGTGATGGGGCTCAGAGAATGCAGGGTCCCGCTCAGTTGGGGAGAAGAAAGCATGAGAATCATGAATACAGAATGGCAGGTGGGATTCCTGGTGGGAAGCTGTCCATCCCAGGTGAGAGAACAGTGAGGGCAGAGGCACAGAATCAGAGAGAGCAGGGCTCCGTATAGGGGAAAAGCCAGTAGTAAGGAAGGTCTGGTGTGGAATGGGTAATAACTGTGCTGGAATGCAGCTCAGGGCCCAGAGGTGGAGGCTCTTGAATTCCTGTGTTTTAAGGTCAATGGGAGTCATTGGAAACCTCTGGTTTCTGGCAGATAGTGGGGAGGAGAGGTGTGCCAGATGTGGGGAATGCTCTAGGGTAAGTGGAATTACAAAAGCCCCTTTCCTCCTGCTCATTGAAAAGGATGAACGGTGTCTGTGTAATTAGCAGTGAAATCAGTGCCATGGTTTGAGTCTGGAATGTCTCCCCCAAAGCCTGTGTGTTAAAGGCTTGTCCCCAGCACAGTGCTGTTGGCAGTTGGTGGAGACTTTAAGAGGTAGGGCCTAGCGGGAGGCCTTGGGTCATGGGAGGCATGTCTTCAAAGGGGAATTGTGGGACCTTGACCTCTTCTGCTCTTGCTCGGTTGCTTTTTGGCTTTCATGAGGTGAGCAGCTTTATTCCACCATACGCTCCCTGCCATGATGGGCTGCCTTGTCACCAGCCCAAAAGCAATGGGGACATTTGATCATGGACTGAAACCTCCCAAACTGTGAGCCATCATAAACCTTTCTTCTTTTTAAGTTGCTTTATCTCAGGGATTTTTAATAGTAACAGAATGCTGACTAACACCAGGGACCATTTTTACTAGTAACAGAATGCAGACTAACACCTGGCTACAGAACAGGTGTTGGTAAGGAAGGGCTAAGGGTGAGTGAGAATTTGTGAATGTCAAGGACATTGCCAGGCAACTCTGTGTGAGGGTAAGTGAGGAATTCTTCTGACCCTATGGACAGCTTCACAGTAGCGAATCGCTCTGAGTGCTGCTAGCCCTAGATCACCTTTTTTATGCTTTATTATTTGGAGGCTGAACAGACCCCCATCAAGGAGCGTATATATATATATATATATAT
>NW_025999842.1:64632209-64674698 GCF_001458135.2 Marmota marmota marmota
ATATATATATATATATATATATATATATATATATATATATATATATGCTTTATGGAATTGCCTGGCAGCATGCATGCCTTCATCATGCACAGATAGCCACTGTTCTTGGGGAGGCAGTTTGCTTCCTCGGTCACATTGACCCTCTACACCGTGGATGCTCAAAAAGGTAAAGTGATTTTGAGCAAATTCGTGGAAAGTACGATCCCAGATCACCATAGCCAGGCTATCTTATTCCTAAGTGTTTTTTTTTTCCCCAAGTAGTATTGTAGTACATAAAGTATTGTTAGAAACTGAATATCTGTACCTTCATGGCAGTTCAGCATGTCATCATCCTATACTCATTTGAGGAGGGGTTAGGCAACACCTATGTTTAAAACTGTGGTCCAAATATTGTGCAGCCTGGGTCCCCTGCCGATGGCCTGATGGCATCAGCTGAGCTCCCAGTCAGCAGCCAACTCCAACCGCTAGCCATCTGGTAAGCTTTTGAAAGTACTGCTATACTATCCAGAATCCTTCATAGAAATTCCCCGAAGTCTGGTGGCATCTGGTCAGCATATATGCTTAATAGGGGGAAAAATAAAACCCACAGCTCATCTTCCTTTGATAATGCTTCAGCATTCAAAACCAACCTTTTCTGAGCCCTTCCCTCACTATCCTCTGATGTCATTCTCCTTTCTGGTTCATTCTTACTTTCTGAGTGCTGTCTCCTCTCAGGAGAATGTAAGCCTTCAGCAAGCAGGATCCCTATCTATCTGGTTCCCTATGGTCCCCTGTCTGAATCAGTGAGGGGCTTACGTTTTCTTTCCTTCCATCTGTTGAGTCAGGCTCTTAGGGGACATGGACACTCCTCATTAGCCCCTTTGACCTTCATCTTGGGCACTTAATAGTATAGGAACTAAAGTAGGGCCTGCTGAAGTATGTGCATGTTAGAAATTGTGGGCACAGGCAAAGGTACCTGCCTTTTTATTGATAATTTGACATTGTTTTATATTGCCTGGGATTCTTAATCTTTAAAGAAGGAAATAGATTTCAGTATGAAATTTCATCTCATCTTCTAAATTCAGAATTCTTCCCCATGACTTTGGAAGTGGAAGCTGGGTAACTGATGACATTACTTTTTAGGCAAAGGACACCAGGAACACACTTGTCATTGAACAGATTGGGCCTTCACTTCTTGTAGTGAGAAAGAACACACTCCCTTACTATAAAACGAGCTATATTTTCTTCCTTTCAATGCATATGGCCAGATGCCACCAGACTTCTGGGAATTTCTATGAAGAGTTCTAAATAATATAACAATACTTTGGAAGCTTACCACATGGGAAACGCTGGGAAGTCTCAGTAGGAGGGTGTGAGAGGATTTATAAGACTTGAGCTTATGTTCGGTGCTTTTGGAGAGGGTTGGAGGAAGGCTAGTTTTTCTTTGCCTTGGGTACTGTCAGGAATGGGGAAATTCTACGATTGTATATCTTGGCAATTCTTATCTTGATGGCAAAAAGGAGAGATAGGATGAGAACTATGATTTGTGAAAAAGCAGTGGCCATTCTTTTTAGCCATGAGATGTGGGTCACTTTTACTTAAGCAATGCTTTTATATTTCTTTAACCTGCATTTACACATGACTACGAAGTAGTCTTGTTTCCGTCTGGCTACGTTGTAGTCACAGAATGGCCTCGTCCAGTGTTGAGATTGTGGTGTTCAGCAGGTGAACATCAGGGCTTAGAGGTGGGTGCTGAGCCAGCTACAGCCTATGGAGAACCTTCTCTTTTTTACCAGCACATCACAGAGAGCTGGAGAGACTTCAGCCTGGAACTGGTCTACCACAGGGGGAGGGGAAATGATAGCTGACTTGCAAATTAAAAAATCCTACTTCATGACACCCAGTTCTGAAGTGTAGTTTAATTCCTAACACATACATTGCTATGTTAGAAGAAGGAGGGTATTTTACTTTAGTTTTGCACAAACAAACAGGTCTAGGTTAATTAAACATTGACAAGAACCTCGACTGCTAATGTTCTCTGTTCCTCCTGACCCCATCAACATCTGTGTGGTGCATCACATGAAATTTCCTTTCTAGGATCTGAACCCTGCAGATGTGACAAGGTGGCAGTGAGGACTACAGGCTGAAGGACTGGGACTCAGCACACAGGTCTGGGAAGGGACAGGGCTGCGTGCACTATGGAAGATGGCTTTTAGTTAAAACTTGGAGGGGGAAGCAGACACATTCTATTTAAACACAGACTCTGAACATTCTGTTTAAACACAGGCTGACCTGGGTCTGAGTGGCCCCAGGCATCTTGTTTACTTGCTGTGCGACCTTGGGCAAGTTATCTAACCTTTCCCAGTCTCAGTTTTTACAAATGTGAAAGGCAGATAGAAAACATTCTTCACAAGTTGGCTGAGAGGAATAAGCCAACTATGAAGACGGAGAGGAGGCACCCTGCTGGCATGTGTGACATAGCCATGGCAGCTGTGGTTATGACTAGGCAGTTGCCACCATCAGGAACTCCTCTAAGGAGGCATTGAGGCTGAGTCAGAGGGAGATCACAATGAGACTCTTTCCTTGAAGTCATTATTGGGTAAAGGGTGGCAGGTGACTTATGGAAGAATTACGTGATTTGGACTTAGGAGATGTGACTGCTAGTCCTGACTTAGCCATTGATCAGCTGTGGAATTTTGAACGTCTCTTAAACTCTTAAACTTGTTGAGCCTTAATTTGTCCATGTATAAAATCAGAATAATGATGTCTAACTCTTTGCATCACCCGAGTAATTGTGAGTAAAGGTGACAGTAGTAACAACCAACAAATTCTCAAGCAATGGAACCATGTGCAAAAGCATCCTGCAGAGGTGCTTAGCATTATGAAAGGTGAGACACAAAAGAGAGGGAAGAGTTGATCTCAAACTCACTCATAAACAGTTGCATTTAAGGTGTGTATCTATAAAGAATATTCCTTTTTCTTTGAGATACAACATTAAAAAGTACAATATTTTCCTACGTTTATCTCCATGTAACTGGCATACAAATTAAAATCAATGTTCCAAGAAAGAAGTTAAATTTTCTCTGTTTGCCGATGACATGAACTTATTTATAGGAAACTTTCAAGATTCCACCCTCAAACCAATTAGAACTTATGTACAAATTTAGTAAAGTTGCAGGACACAAAATTATCATACAAAAATCAGTAGTTTCTAGGCAATGATAGCCAACTTTACTCCTACCTTGAGAAAACAACCCCATTTAAAATGATACTAAAATATACTTGGAAATACATGTAATCAAGGAAGTGATGAAAGAAATTGAAGAAGACACAAATAAATGAAAAAAATACCTAGTGTTCATGGATTAGAAGGATTAGTGTTAGAATGTCCCTAGTACCTAAAGAAATCTATAGATTGGATGCAGTCCCTGTCAAATTCTAATGTTGCTTTTAACAGAAATATTCACAATTTCTAAAATTCATACTAAATCCCCAAAGCAATCTTGAGCAAAAAGGATAACTCAAGGCATTGCATTACCTGATCTTAAAGTCTACTACAAATTGATAGTAACATACAGCATATGTTTTAGTTAGTTTTTTTCACTGCTGGGACTAAAGGACCTGACCAGCACAATTATAGAGGAGGAAGAGTTTATTTGAGGGCTCACAAGCTCCATTCCTCAGGGCTCTAAGTGAGGCTGAACATCATGGCGGGAAAGGGTGGTGGAGGGAAACAGTTCACATCATGGTGATCAAGAAATGGGGGTGGAGGGGACTCTACTTGCCAGATAAAAATATATAAATACATATATACACCAAAGCCACGCTCCAATTCCCACCTCCTCCAGTCACACCCTACCACTTTAGTTAATCCTATCAGGGATTAACTCACTGATTAGGCTAAAGCTATAACCCAATCATTTTTCCTCCAAATCTTCTTGCATTGTCTCACATGTGAGCTTTCAAGGGACACTACATCTAAATCCTAACAGCATGGTAAGGGCATAAAAACAGACATATAGACCAAAGGAACCCAAAAGAGGACCTATAAACAAATCCACACATTTAATCCCACAACCTTTACTCAACAAGGATGCCAGAACACTCACCAGGGAAAGGAGTCTCTATAATAAACAGTATTGGGAAAGTTGGATCTCACATGCAGACAAATAAAGTCAGACCCTTATCCCATGCCATGTACAACATCAACTCAACGTTGATTCAAGAGCTAAATGTAAGACTTGAAACTCTGAAACTACTAAAAGGAAACAGAGAAACATTTTCCTGACATTGGTACTGGCAAATATTTTTTGGATATGTCCCCCAAAGCATAGGCAAGAAAAGTAAAAGTACAAAAGAGGCAAATGGGATTGTATCCAAGTAAAAAGTTTTGTTTGTTTGTTTTTTTAACAGAAAAGGAAACAATCAACAAAATGAAGAGAAACCCTATGAGGAAAATATTTGCAAACCATGTATCTGATAAGGGATTAATATCCAAAATGCCTAAAGAATTCAAAACAGCAGCAAAAAGCCTATTAAACAGTAGGTACAACATCTAAATGGTAATTTTTTTTCTCAAAAGAAGACATACAAATAGACAACAAATGAATGAGAAACTGCTTGATATCTAGTCATCAGAGAACTGCAAATCAAAACCACAAGGAAATATCACTTCACACATGTTAGAATGGCTGTTGTCATAAAGACCAAAGGTGAGAAGTATTAACAAGGATGTGGAAAGAGGGAACTCTTATATATTGTCAGTGGGGATGCAAATTAGTACAGCCATTATGGAAAACATTTTGGAGGTTCCTCAAAGGATTAAAAATAGAATTCCATATGATCCAGCAATTCTACTACTGGGTATACATCCAAAGGAAATAAAGGCAGTATGTGGAGGAGACAACCATACTCCCATGTTTTTGCAGCACTGTTCACAATAGCCAAGATAAGGAATCAACCTACGTGCCCAACAACAGACAAATGGATGAAGAAAATGTGAGATGTGTATGTGTGTGGATAGATGATGGAGTACACTCAATTTAAAAAATCCTCTCATTTACAACAACATGTTAAATATGGAGAACATTATGCTAAGTGGAAAAAAAAAACCCTGCAGAAACGAAGATAAATACTGCATGATTTCACTTATATGTGGCATTCGAAAGAGTTGGATCCATAGAAACAGAGAGTAGAATGGTAGTTACCAGGGGCTGCAGGGAGAAGCATGGGGAGATGTTAGGTATGAAATCTAAGTCAGAGGACTAAGTTCTTGAAATTTATTGTACAACCTGCTGACTGTAGTTAATAATAATGTATTATATACTTGAAAATTAAGAGATCAGATCTGAAATGCTCTCGCCACAAACATGATAAGCAAGTGAGGTTATGGAATTATCAGTCAGCTGGATGCAATCACTTCACAGTTTATATTCAAAACATCCTGCCTTCTGGGCGATGGTGCACACCTGTAATCCCAGCAGCTCAGGAGCCCGAAGCAGGAGGATCGCAAGTTCAAAGCCAGCCTCAGCAACTTAGTGAGACCCTTTCTCTAAATAAAATGCAAAAATAAAATACAAAGCGCTGGCAATGTGGCTCAGTAGTTAAGCACCCCTGGGCTCAATCCCAGGTACCCAAACAAAACAGAACAAAAATCCTGTAAATATGTCGTTTCTAATTTTTAAAAATGAAGTGCATTAAAACTGAAAACCAACAAAAATCAATGCTTCCACACTCAGAAGGCTTTGCCCTGCCCTTTGTAGTTCTTTCCTCCAGAGGAAACCACTCTCCTGATTTCTCTCACCATCAGTTTGGTTTTCCTGTTCTTTCACGTTATGTAAATGGAATCATATAGCATGTTTGTGTTTATTTCTGGCTGCTTTTGTTCTCATCATGACTGCAAGAGTCCTCCCAGTTGTGTACAAGAAGTTTAGTCTTTAAAACACAATGGCTAGTGTTCCTTTGTTTGAGTCCATCACGGTTCTTCTGCTTGCACTGACCATTCTCCCACCAATGGACATTTGGGCTGTTTCTGATTTGGCTATTATAAAGAAGGCTAGCATGAAATTTCTTACCTTTAAGTTCTGGTTTCTATTACAAACTTTCAGATGTGTTTCATAAAAAACATTTGGCTCTAACAAACAATGTGAAGCTTCCAACATAAATTAAAACCTCCAAACTGAAAGGATGACAATCATTTCAAGTGGCATTACTCTGATAAGTAAATTGCAACTTTTTAAAGCAAGTCTCTGGCATTACTTTGACCTTTGGCACACAAACAGGATAGCTTATAGCAGGGATTTTTCATACTGTAGATTGGGACCATCAGTGTGTTCTAAATAAAATATAAAAAAGGGATAAGGATCTGACTCAGTGATTAAGCACTCCTGGGTTCAATCCCTGGTACCAAAACAACAACAAAACAATAAAAAATAACTTTGAAATGTGTTCATAATTACTTTCATAAGAAGTTTCTTTAACAGAAGTAAAATATATTTCTTCGTAGGTCAGGATTAAAAAGTCTGAAAGTGACTGATTTAAGGGTTAAGATAGTGGTAGATTATCCTTAGCTTTCTACTGAAGTCAGAAGCAGGATGACAGGGTCCTCTCTGGCCCAGGTGATACCTTTAAGAGTGGAGACAGATGAGGGCTCACCTAGGTAGCTAAGTTGCTCCCACAGGTGAGATCATCAGGCTCCAAACCAGGATTTCCCCGTGGACCGAGTCACACCCCTACATGGGCAGGATGAGTGGCCTCAGCTGAGGCTGACTAGATTGTGGCCAGTAGGCAGAAGGCCGAGGCTGAAGGCAGAGGGAGAAGCAGAAATAATCTGTGGGTTTACCCATGGGCCTGTGTCTTCTTGGAGCTCCTGCCATGGCTAGCAGAACGTGGGATCTCACAAGGTGGAAAGATCCACGAAGGGCAGGAAGGGCCTGTCTTGCTCAGTGGTGCCTTCCCTAACACAGGGTAGGTGTGCAATAATGTTGAGTGAGTGAAGTCTCCCTTTCTGTCCACCAAAGGGTGCTGCCATGGGTCCCTCTGCCCCAAAGTCCTCTCTGTGTTTCCTCAGACTGGTCAGGTCCAGCCCACAGCAGGTCAGTGACTTGTGTCCCTTGTTCCTGGGGTTTCTTCATTACCTGCTTCTTTCCCAAAGGACCAGAAGTGGGGGTCTGGCAGGTGGACTTTGACCACTGCCTCCAAATATCTGGCCCCCTGGGTCCTATTTCCAGGAATGTTGTGGAAACGGCTGGCTTTTGGTATGACTGGTCAAAGAAAGGAAGAAATCAAGTCTTCCCTTTATGCCCCTCAGTCTTTTGTATGGACCCCACAGGGCCAGGAAACTGGGTGGATCCTAACCTCTTCTGCCTTCAGTCTTGCTTCTGCGAAGCCTCTAGGAAGGCTTTCCTGACTGTCCAGAGAGGAGGGCACAATTGAGAAGTCACTTGGTCTGGTGATTCTCAATTAACGAGCTGAAGACATCATCTAGGTGGGACTGGCGGTTTTTATAAGAGTTGTCAAAAGTAAATGTGATATCATTCTGTTCCTTTTTTTTTAATCTTTATTTTTTTTTTTCATTTTAGGTGGACACAATATCTTTATTTTTTATTCTTATGTGGTACTGAGGATCAAACCCAGCACCTCATGCATGCTAGGTGAGTGTTCTACCACTGAGCCACAACCCAGCCTGTTCCTTCTTCCTATGGTGATTTACCCACTTTCACCTTCCAGAAAGTGGGTTCTTGGACCCTCCATACTGTTCTCGATTCTCCATAGGCAACTATTTATGACATGCAGCAGCCATGACTGTATTCATGTGTTTGGAGGCGGTTGGGGAGCAGGGCGTGGTTTTGGGTCTATGACACAGAAACCTCCACAAATACCACAACAAGGTGCCCTCCAAGAAGACAGGCATGTGCAGCAGGGACTTCCTGGCTCTTAGCCTGGCCCTAATTTTATGTCTTACTTGCTTGTTAAGAGAAAACAAGACAGCCAGACATTGTGGCACATGCCTGTAATCCCAGGGACTTGGGAGGCTGAGGCAGGAGGATCACAAGTTCAAAGCCAGCCTCAGCAACTTAGTAAGGCCCTAAGCAACTCAGAGAGACCCTGTCTCTAAAGAAAATATTTTAAAAGGCTGAGGATGTGGCCCAGTGGTTAAGCACCCTTCATTTCAATCCCCTGTACTAAGAAAAAAAAAAGTGTGTGGGGTGGGGAACGAGATGATTGTGGTCAAACTCTTTGGGGAAAGGAATAGGAGGAACAATTGAATTGAGTGATTGGTGGAAAGTGTAGTAGACCCCCTTATCTGCCATGAATGTGTTTCAAGACTTTCGGAAACAGTGGATAGTATTGAACCCTATATGTAGGATGTTTTTTCCTATATGCCCTATAGTGCTGCAACAGCAAATTTGTCCTTCCTAGTTTTATGCCCTTGTGCCTTTTTCTATCACTATGCTTGTACTTTGAGGCCACTATTATGTAATATAAGGAGTTATTTGAACATTTGCACTGAGATACTGCAATAATCAACTTGATAATTGAGATAGCTATTAGATGAATACAGGAGGGTAATATACATAGAGTGGATACACTGGACAAAGGTATGATTCTCATCTCAAGGGCTGGATGGAGAGGGACAACACTTTTCTCCTGCAGCTCAGAAGAGCACCCAATTTAAAACTTATGTATCATTTATTTCTAAAATTTCTTAATATTTTTGGATCACAGTAGACTATGGGTAAATGAAACCATAGAAAACAAAGCCATGGGTAAGGGAGACTGCTATAGTGTTTGAAGTCTTGAAAGCTACTGACCCAGAATATCCCTGATTTTTGTAACAAGCACACTATTCCCTAATGTAGCAATAGGAGTTCTAATGGGCTAGCTACATCCCACCTTGTGACAATCTCTGAGAGAGATGTGAAGCATGTCAACTACATTCCTTCCAACATGGGGAGGCCACTTATACCCATGGACCACAAATGTGAGGCTAAAGGACCTGCACTGGGTCCTCTAGAGGAGAGGATATTGGAAGTTTAACCATAGTCTTGAGAATCCATTGTGGGGGGAAAAAACTAAGACAGGGCCTGACTTCATTTTGTATTTTAGAACTGTAACTCATAATGTGTCTTACATATTTGTTTGTCTGCTTTTCTTAAAGCATTACTGTGAGAAAATATTTTACCTAAATGGAGGGAGTTTTGCTGAAAGTTCATGAGGCATCCTTTCTTGTAATTTTAGTTACTAGCTATTTTTTTGGGTGGGGGAATGCTAAAGCACACGAACAAAGAGGGGATTTGATTATATCTATCTGTTTTCTTTTGCATATTTTGCATGATTGAATTTTAAATTGTTCTTCCAAATGTTGACAGCATATAGACTGAGCTGTGATAGTGATTCTAATTGTGGGTTAATGAAAACTGCATGAAAATAGTCATGAGCATGCTGCCGTCTGTCAGTGTTTACTGTATGACATTGAGATTAATTTTATTTTAATTAGGACCAGCACTGTAGCCTCAATTTCCTTAATGAATGTCAGGTTTAATCCATTTCTTATATCACAGCTCAGAATGAGTTGGATTCTTGTTAACATTTGCATCTTCCACACATCAGACATGTTTCTGTAAGAGAAATTTTTCCTTATATATCATGTTTTGAAAATTTAATTTGTTGGTTCTGCAAAAACTGAACAGAAATAACATTTATGATCACTATTGCTCAGGTTGGCTGGACTAATTAGACTTTTGGTAAAACATTGCAGCATTTAAGAGACATGATGACTTATAAATGTTAGATGACTCCTTTAGCTAGGTCAAATGCAACACATCCTTATAGGCTGAATTGAGTCCCTGCTTCCAAATTCATATGTTGAAGGCCTAACACCCAGTACCTCAGAAGATTGTATATGTCAGGGTATAGGTGGATTAAGCTAGAATGAGATCAATCTGACTGGTGTCCTCATAAGAAGAGAAATTTGGACACAAAGGGAGATATCAGGGATGCATGCCTGCACAGGGGAGACCATGTAAGGGCTTAGCAAGAAACCAAAGAGAGGCCTCAGGAGAAATCAAACCTGCAAATATATTGATCTAGGACTTCCTGCTTCCAGAACTAGGAGAAAATAAGTTGTTTAAGTTGTCCCGTCTGTGGTGTTTGTTACAGCATCCCTAGTATACTAATACAACATCTGTAATCAAATGTGACTGACTTCCCTGTCTCACTGGTTTATTCCGTAGCAGAGGTATTTACTGCCTACTGGATTGCACTGTGACTCCCTCTGAAAGCCCTGCCCACCTGCAGTTAGGAGGGGAGATGCCCCAGTGGTCTGTACATAGAAGTGACAAGAAATGCTTATGGGCTAATACATTTGAAATCTTATCTGAGGCCCTCCAGTGATGGTATTCCCCACCAGAGGCTATTGTTCCAGAGGTGTAGTCCTAACATCTGGGCCAGAGAGGTCCCATCAGCCTTGTCCCTGAGAGACTGAGTGACCCAAAGACTGCCACCATTCAGTGTTGGCTGTGCCTCATAGTGAGAAATGGTCCAACATTGTATGAAGCCTGGGATTGGGGTGCAATTTCTTCCTTTAACTAACTTTGTTTATATGATACAATTTTCATCATATAATTTCTATCCTCTTAGTTTTCCTGGGAATAAACTTAGCCATGTATCTGGACTCTTCCCACTGACTGACCACTGGTCCTTTCTGTTGTAATTTTGCAGCATTCTACAGATCAATCTTTACTTTCCATTTGCAGACCTGCCATCGTTATTTCCCTGAACAAATGGTGATGATAATGATGATGATGGTGTTATAATGGAGCAGTGTTCCAGGTACTGATCTAGTGTTACAATTTTTCAACCTTACAGTGGTGTGAAGCTTGTGCAGCTTCTAGGTAGAAACCCACTTCACATTCTGAATTTTGATCTTCTCCTAGGCTATAAATATGTGGTATGATGCTCCTTTGTGATACTGGGCTGCTGAGCATGGGTTTATTGGGATATAACCCTGTTGTGAGACCAGGAGCATTAACATATGAAATCATTTAAAATTAGAGTCTGATGAGGTACTTTTGTCATCTCCTTTTTCAGATGAAGACATTGAGGCTCAGAAAGTTAAATAACATTCTCAAGTTCACACAGCTGGACCATGGCAGCTGGGATTTCAACATTGGCAATATGGTTTCTAATTCCAAGGCACCCTCTCAGCCTCTTCTTCCATCTAGAACAACCTTCTGCCTCTGCTCACTTCTAACCCTCAGTCTAGTTAGAGTCTAGATGGTGTCCATTCTCCAAAAAAAAAAAAAAAAAGCCCTGCATTTGCCAACCAGTCTCACTGCTGAAGTTCATCCTTTACGGTTGTTATATTTCTGTGCTTCCCCCCACCTTGACCCTTTCTATTAATATTCTGTATGTCCTGCAATGCCCCACTCAATTTCCACCTCTTAGAGGAAGGCTTCCCTGGGGTCATCCTCATCCAGCATGCCCATAACCTCTTGCTGTCCTTCTGGGTGAGCACTCTTGTTTCACTTACCTGTGGAAGTGTATATTTCTTGCTCTTTAAGTACAAGCTCCCTGAGCACTGGGACCCTGCTACTTGGTCTGAAGGTTTCCTCTGCCGCTAACAAAACACAGTGCATTTCACACAATCTCTGTGCTATAAGTTTGCTGCAATTAATTAAAAGAAAAGTTTCCTTGAAAGCTCGCTTCTTGACAGATCAGAATGTTAGCCCTTCTCACTTCAGCCCCCATGACTTACAGTTCCCAGTCACATGTGACTTGGTCATATTGTTTTTCTTCATCCCTCTATCTGCTTCCACTTTTCTGAGTTTGATGTCATCATTCCTCATCTGGGTCATGTTAGCAAATTGCCCCTTTGGTCTTCATATTAGAACTGGGTTTCACTGAATTCCAATTATCTCTTAGCTTTGATTTATTGATTAAGAGCAGTCTTTTATCTTGGTGATCCTTTCAAACGTGTGGTAATATAGGTCCAGTGAGTCAAAAGAAAAGAGCAAGATAGTGTCCCTGCTTCTCTTTTCTCTGAAAGTCTCATCTTTTGCATATCATGAGCTTTAGTGGTAGGGAAGGGAGACAGTGAAAGGAAACTGGGATGCAGTTACTTGTCGCAGTCTGGCTGGGCACAAAATCACGAGCCACCACACACCTTGTAGATTCAAACAGCAACTCTTTATTCCCGAACTCACACTGGCACTCTACAAACACGTTCTGGGCAAAATCCACACCTCCACTGGGCTCTGTATCCCAACATACTCTCTGAATCCCGCGAGAACTCAACAGGAACTCAAGGAGCAGGCGCGCCTGAGGCAGCAGGATACGCCCTATTCCCAGCAGGGTACACCTTAAACCTGGAACCGCCCTAAACCCAAGGAGCGCCCTAAACCCTGATCCACCCTAAACCCTGATCCGCCCTAAACCCGGATCCGCCCTGGTCCTTGAGCAAGGTCACCTTTCATGCAATGTCACTGCAAATGACCTGGGTCATGCCATGCGTCATTCTTACTTGGCAATGGCTCTCAGCAGTTACTTCTGCCACAAGTATTTCTGCTTCAAAGAAAGATTTGAAGATTCTAAGGATTTCATTTGGTCATTTCTCCTAAGAATGTACATTGTGCTGATAGTGTCCTCATATAGGAGTGTGTTGTCCGTCCTTCAAGAGCCTTGCCTCCTGGTATCCTGCTTTTGGGCTGTCCTCTCCCACACTAAATAGCAGGACCAATCCCATGTAAATGGGAGGACATTGCAGAAGCATGTTAGCAGCTTTTTGTCACTGACCATAATACACCACAAGAGCAGCTTGGAGGAGGCAAAGTTTATTTGGCTCACAGTTTCAGAGATCCAGTCCATTATTGGCCAACTCCAGCTGGGCCTGGGGTGAGGCAGAACATCGTGACGGAAAGATGTGGCCGAGGAGTGCTGCTCCATTCATGGCAGCCAGGAAGCAGAGAGAGAGGGGGGAAGGGGCCACAGGGAAGACAAACCCTTCCAGGACACAGCCCCAGTGACCCACCTCCTCCATCCACACCCCACCTGCCTAGTTTCCACCCAATTAGTCCATTCAAACCAGGATAGGCTGATTAAGTTACAGCTCTGACAGTCCTGTGTTTCGCCTTTGAATATTCCTGTCCTGATGCAGGAACTCTGGAGGGACATCGCATGTCAAAGAGATGATGGAGTGTGACTTATTCTAGGGTTAGATTATAGGATCATTGTGGCTTCCAGCTGGCTCTGTTGGATCATGTTCTGGGGAAAGTCAGCCTTGGGTTGTAAGGACCTGGAGAGGTCCACGTGGCAGTCAACAGCCAGCACCAACTTGGCAGTCCTGTGAGTGAACCATCCTGGAGGTTGATCCTCCAGCCCTAATCAAGCCCTCAGATGATCATGGCCCCAACTGACTTGTCCTGGTTCCATGGTCCTGACTATAATTCACAGAAACCTAGAGATGAATTAACCCAACCAAGCTGCTCCTAAATTCCTGACCTACAGAATCTGTGTGAGATGATAATTGTTTATATTTGTTTTAAATCAATAAGTTTTGGAGCTATTTTCTGTGCAGCAAGAAGAACATATATGGCACATACAGTTTGTTTTTATTAGTTCTTATTCATAGTTTTGTGGTTTGGTCCCACCAATGTTTGGCAATATGGAGAGTAGGACTCCATGGTTGAAGTAAAAATCTCCATGATTCTGTCACATGCTGAGCATAGGTAGTTGCTCTGATTTCTTGCTTTAGTTGTACCTGGGTCCCTAGAATGGACCTGGTCCTCTCACTTGCTTCATCTCAAGATTCCTTTTGCTCCCTCTTCTCAGTTACTCTCCAGGACAACAGCATAGGTATACCAGAACTCCACCAGGACTCAGAGGTACCCACCAACCTCCTGCTTCTTACATCTGCCATCATACCTGGCCGCTCTGATGGGATGATGTGACCTTGAAGAACTCCATGATGTATTTTCTTCATCAATCTCTGGAGGAGAGATGATGTGCTGAGAAAATCACAGAGGAGACCAAATCTTTTAGGAACCCTGAAGTATCAGAACCTGGTGACTGAAACAAAGAGTTGAATCAGTGACATCTACATTGCACGGTGGGAGAGTATGTGCCAGTCACTTCTGCAATAATACAGACTGGCCCCAGACACTGACAACCCCATGACACGGGCCTCTGTGGCAGAGCTAACTGGTGGGAAGAGGGGGAGGCTCAGATGTGACATGGCTGAGCGTCTCTTCGACACATCCACCTGGTGTTAGTTAGCTTTTCATCACTGTGGCCAAAACACCTGATAAGAACAACTTAGAGGAGGAAGAACTTATTTCAGAGGTTCAGTCCATGGTCGCCTGGTGCCATTGCTCTGGGCCTGAGGTAATGGTGGAACCTCATGGCAGAGGAAAGCTGCTCAGCTCATGGAAGGGAGGGGAGAGTGGGAAAGAGGTAGGGAGGGAGGAAGGGAGAAGAGACAGACAGACAGACAGACAGACATGCAAAGAGTCAAGGACAAAACATAAACCCCAAGGAAGGCAAATCCTCAGTGACATACTTTCTCCAACCATGCCCACCTGTCTATAGTTACCATTCAAATTATTAATCCATCAGATGGATTGACCCACTGATGAGATTACAGCTCCCATCTTGCCTAAAAGCTCTACCTCTGAGCCTTGCTGTATTGGGGAACCATGATTCTAAAACATGAGCTTCCTGGGAGACATTTCTAGATTCAAGCCATAACATTAAATTTCTCCTCCCCTCTCCCTCCCCTCTTTACAATGTTATATACTGGCATAATTGTACAAATTTAGTAAAATTGCTCTTTTTCAATTCCAAATAGTGCATTCAGAGCTACCTTAGTTAATTTGTTTTATAGGCATTGTTTTGTAGGCAAGGAGTCTAGAAACCATGCATAAAAAACATGTAAGTATCAATTCTTTTACTGTAGATTAAAATATATACACTTCTTTCTTAGAAAACATTTAAGAACATAAGTCATCTCTAAGGAAAATATTTGCCATAAATCTATACAATTTAGAGAAAATGAGTTAAAATCTACATGGTTAATGCATTCAGTCCTCAAAACCAAACTGTATTATTTGGGCAAGAAAATCTATCTAATCTACTTTGATTAAATCCACAGATACCATAGTTGCCGAGTTTTCACTTGACTCCATATTGCACAGATAGATTTTTGAAAAAGATTTTTTTTTGTAATTCCAGTAATAAAGATACATACAATATCTATCACTGTAAATACAAATCATTGAGAGTTTCACTGGTGCTCACTTTGTTTGAACAGGTAAATGTGGCAAAGTGACCCTTGAAAATGGCCTTAGGTGATCTGGAGAAATCCTGATAGCATATCTGAGCCCAGGATCTAAGGGACAGCAGGAGGGCTCTGGCCCTTTTGTGTCTTCTTGGATGCTCACATCCTCTGAAGATTATAGTCAACACTGCCTGGTGTTGGCTTCTCTGACTGAGTGTCCTAGTCTTAAGGTCTAGGGAAGAAAGAATGCCACCTTGGGTCTGGGGGCAAGGTCACCTGTTCTCTTCTCTGGCTCTGCCCTGCCCCCCACCCCCAGAACTGACCCACCCAGACTGGCTCCAGGTAACAGTGTGGTCTGGGAAGGAATGTCTGACTGCCTGTTCCTATTCATGGTGTCAATCAGGTGCTTTACAAAGCTGCCCCCCCAACCCCAATTCAACAAGAGCTATTGTAGTGTTGAAACTACAGAGGGCACTTCCTGGGAACGTGGAATTCATTAAATAGAAACCCACAATGAGAGGTATGAACAAACTCTGCAAGTGTTTGCTCCTCTCAGGGGTTCACAGGAGGCCAGTCCTGCAGGCTGAAAGCTGATGGGGCTTCCAAAGTGGGGAACTTGGTGGTTCAAGGTCTAGAGAAACAGCAGGGCTGCTCAGCCCAATGACTATAAATCATAACCATGAGGGACCCTCTGCTCCACTGGGGATGTCTTGAAGGGAACAGTGTTCTGCAGGAGGGGCCCGAAGGCCAGGATTCTGACCATTTCTCTGAGGAGGCCTGGACACCAAGGGTCAGCCTTGGGGAAAACTGTGAGGTGTGGACTTGTCCTTATTGGTCTCTGCTGTGGGTCTGGATATAGTTTTCCCCCCAAAGGTTCATGTGCTGAAAACCTGTCCCCCATATGGTGCTGTTGAGAGGTGCTGGGACCTAAAAGAGGTGGGGCCTAGAGTAAGGTAATTAGGTCACTGGAAGGGTTAATGTTGGTCTAATGGAGTGAGTTAGTTCCTGGAGAGCAAATTGTTTTAAAAAGAGCAATCCTGGCCCTCGAGGACCTCTGGCTTCCTGTCTCACCACGTGGCTGCTCTCTTACTCCTGGGCATGCTCCCACTATAAAACCAGGTACCATGCTGTGGTATAGCTAGAGGGCACTGGAGGCTGAACCAAGGTGGGCAGCCCCATGTTGGACTTCCAACCTCTTTAAGGGTAAACTAAATAAATATCTTTTCTTTATGGTATCCCCCTCAAGTATTTTGTTAGAGCAACAGAAAATGGACTAAGAGTCTCTCTCCTTTGAGGGCTTGCTTCTGGCACGTTCTTTCCTGGGTCTCTCATCCCCTCTTCTCAATGTCATGGCCCCACTGGCCATCCTTTCTCACCACTGACGCCTGCTCCCTTGTCTTTATTCAAGGCCTGCATGCCGCCCACCTTGTGAAGACACTGCATGCTTCCCCTGTCACCTCTGACCCTGGCCTGGTAAACAAAGAGACCATGTCCCCCAGGCCTCCTCTGCTTTTGAGGGGCACACACACACCCTAACATGACTCATGGAGGCTGGTAGTGCTCACACCTTTCTGGAGCCTAGAGGGGAGGAAGTACAGCCCTGAGGGAGGGTGGGGGAGTTCACAATGGGCCACTCAAATGTCATGGGCCCCTATTTGAAGACACTGGAAAAAGAAGGGCTCTTTGAACTTCCTTCTTCTTTTCAAAAGCAGGCAACAAAGTTCCTGTTAAAAAGGGATCTTTTTCAGGAAGAAGAAATATTCTTCTTGCCAGAGAAATTGAGATAGAGAAATCCACACAAACAGACCTTGTTAAAATACCTCATATCTTCCTTTAGTCTCCCCCACATATTTAGCTACTTTCCTACAATTGCTGCTCTGTGTTCAAGCTAGTATTAAGAACTTAGGCTTCCTCATTTTGGGGCTTCATTTTTCTTGTGGGGACTCCCATGTACTTGTAAATAAAATTTGTATGTTTTCTCCTATAAATAAAAAAAAAAAAAAATATATATATATATATATATATATATATATATATTTTTTTTTAAACCAGCTAGAAACCCTGAGAAGGTAGAGGAAAAATTTCCCCACCCCTGTGGACATATTTTCATGGGCAAGCTGGTGGGAATGATACTTGGAGACATGTAGGTATTATAGAGGGAACAGTATTAATCTGCTTTCTGTTACTGTAATAAAATGCCTGAGGCTAGGTACTTAAAAGAAAAGAGGTTTATTTGGGCTCACATTTCAAGTCAAAGGGAAAAGGCCCACATCTGGTGATGGCCTTCTTGCTGGCAGTCTCAAGGTAGCAAAGGGGATCACATGGCAAGGGACAGGGAGTCAATCATGGGGGCTCCACTCTGAGGACCTTATTTAATTATCACCTCCCAAAGGCCTCTCCTGTAAACATCATAGTCAGATTATGTATCTACCCCCTTCATATTTCACAATAGGGACTAAATTTCCACACTTGAAGGGCTTAGTGGATACAATCAAACCATATCCAGACCACAGAGGAATCCTCAGATGAGACAAAGTTTTCAAACTGCAGCTCACAACTAAACAGGACTCAAAGACATCTTCTGTTTTGCTTGCAGTTTTCATTAAAAAATTTTAAATTTAGTTGTCAACATTGTAAAATTAGGAGGTTTTACATAAAAATCTGGATTTACCCTGGAAACCTGAGAACCTGGGACTTGAAGAGGTCTTGGTGGGAGTGAAGATGCCCTGTACTTAACATGTGGGGGCTCTGAGGTCTCCAGATTGGAGAAGGCATTGTTGGTGGACGTGAGGAGCCACCGGGCTAATGGCTAACTGGTCCTTGGCACAAACTTGAAGGAAGCCAGAGCCAAGATTCTCTGCTCAGCGCCCTCGAGCCTGGAATCAAAAGAAAGTGACAAACGCACACCTGCGTAAACATGGTTTCACAATGAAGCCATGTCAACACTCCTGACCAGCTCAGAGCTGCATGGCTCAGGAAGTTCCTTGGAGGCCAAGCACAACTGAGAGCTGAGCAGGAGAGAGGAACTCAGGGCTTGTCTCCCCAGCAGCCGGCCCATGCAGTAATGGCAGGCTCAGGCTCCGAACGCCTCACACTTGGTCCCAGGCTCTGCTGATGCTCTCTTGAAATGACTGATGATTTTCCAACAAGTGCCCTCCCCATGTGATGTCACCAGTCCTGGCAGAGCTTAAGCAAAGCAGGACCCTACCGTCCCAAGGTCCCAAGGAGGTAGTTTTGAGATTTGGGTGCTTTAAAGACACTTAAAGTGTTGCTGGAACCCTGCACCTCTGAAGTCCTGTGCAGAGAGTGATCCCACGTAGTACCGTGTAATCAGTGAAAGTAGAGAATCCAGTCAATGCTGCTGGAGCTGCTAGGGAAGGAGTCTGCACACTCACTGTTGACTGCTGTCACACCCAGAGGGAAGTGAATGCTTCTTCTGCTCTCAGAAACTTTTTTGCAGATTGCGGGTGGAACAGCAGTGCTAGGAAGCTGCAGCTCCTCGTGGCTTCTTTGTCCCAGCAGATGCTGTGGATGCCTCAGGAGAGTCGTCTCGGGGTTACTAGTTTCCTTCCAGAGAAATACAGTAGAAATATCTGGCAACCACACTGGGCACTCAACCAAATGCTTTGGGGACTACAAAGATAATAATATTTTTGCAACTATACTATATTGGCCTCTTTGTAAAAAATTTCCAAATCATGTGGTTTTTGTAGTAATTAAAATGATTTTTAAAAATACTTTTTAATTGATAAAAATTCTCTATATTTATAGTTTACCCAACAATTATTTGAAATAGGTATACATTGTGGAATGTCTAAATCAAACTAATTAACATGTATTATCTCACATACTTTTTTATTTTTTTTGTGGTGAGATCCCTTAAGATCTACTCTTGATGATTTTTAAGTATATAGTATACTGTTATTAACTATAGTCACATAGATATCTTGAACTTATTTCTTCTCTAGTACTGAAATTTTGCGTTTGACCAACATCTCTCCAAACTCCCCCACATTGAGGGCCTTGGTAACCACGTTTCGACTCTCTGGTTCTGAATTTGACTCTCTTCTATTCCACCTGAAAGGGAGATCAGGCAGTATTTGTCTTTCTGTGATTGGTTTATTTCACTGAACATAATATTCTCTAGCCTCGTCAATGTTGTCACAAATGCAGGACAGAATTTCCTTCATTTTAAGGCTGAATAGTATTGCATCATGTATACATTCCCTATCACCTTTTCTTATCAATTCATCTGTTGATGGACACTTAGATTGGTTCCTTATCTTGGCTATTGTCTACAGTGCTTCAATGGACCTGGACGCATAGCTATCTCTTTGACTTACTGATTTTGTTTCCTTTGGATCTATACCCAGAGGAGGGATTGCTGGCTCAGACAGTAGTTCTAGTTTTAATGTTTTTGAGGAACCTCACTACTGTTTTCCATAATGGCTGTACTAATTTACATTTCTACCAACAAGTGGTTCCCTTTTTTCCATAGCCTTGCCAAACTAACCTTTTGTCTGTTTGCTGATGACCACCTGACAGGTGTAAGGTGATATCCTGTTGTGGTTTGAATTTACATTTCCCTGAAGTTCAGCATTTTTTTCACGTGCCTGTGGGCCATTTGTGTGCCCTCTTTTGAGAAATGTCTATTTAAGGTGTTTTGCCCCCTTTTAAATGATCTTATTATTGAGTTGAGTTCCTGATATATTTTAGTTATTAGTCCCTTTTTAGATGTAGAGTTTGCAAATATTTTCTCCCATTTTTGCAGCTGGTCTCATACTCTGTAGATCCTTTCCTTCACTGCACAGAACCTCTTTCATCTGATGCAATCCCATTTGTCCACTTTTGCATTTGTAACCTGTGCTTTGGAGTCATATCTGAAACTTTATTGTCAAGACCAATGTCAAGATTTCCCCGTGTTTTTTGCTTGTAGTTTTAGAGTTTCAGGTCTTAGGTTTAAGCCTTTAATCCATTTTGTGGCTCCATAAGAATTCGGGGATTATTTTCTTCCATTCCTGTGAAAAATGTCATTGAAATTTTGATAGGTATTATATTGAATCTGTAGACTATCTTGTGTAATATAGAGATTTTAATAATTTAAATTTTTCTAGTCCATGAATATGGGATATCTTTCCATTTATTTGAATTTTCTTCATTTTCTTTAGTTAATACTTTATAGTTTTCAGCATATTAGTCTTTTACCTTCTTTCTTAAGTTGACTCCCAGATGCTTTTTAAAATTCTGTTGTAAGTGGGATTGTTTTCTTGATTTTTTTTAATTTTTCCATAGCTTTCTCTTAGTACATAGAAATGCTACCTATATTTTATATGTTGAGTTCATAACCTGCAACTTTACTGAACTAATGTATTATTTCTAATAGTTTTTTTTGATGGAGTGTTTGGGGGATAACCATACATAAGATCATGTCATCTACGGAAAGGAACAATTTTAATTTATATTTTTCTCTTTTGTCTATTTACTCTGACTTATACATCAAACATTATCTTGAGTAGAAGTAATGAGAGAGGTCATCTTGTCTTGTTGAACTTAGAGGAAAACCTTTCAACTCTTTGCTATTTGCCATAATGATTTAGTCAGCTTTTTCACTGCTGTGACTAAAAGACCTGATCAGAACAACTATAAAGGAGAAAAGGTTTATTTAGGGGCTCATGATTTCAGAGGCCTTAATCCACAGATAGCAGACTCTACTCCTTGGGGTTTGAGGTGAAGCAGGGCATCATGGCAGACAAGTATGGCAGAGGGAAACAGCTCACATGACAATCAGGCAGCAGAGAGAGAAGTCTCTACTTGCCAGATACAAACATACACTCCCAAGCTATGCCTCAATTCCTACTTCCTCCAGCCACACTTATACTTCAGTTACCACTCAGTTAATCCTGTGAAGTGATTAATGCACTGATTGGGTTAAGACTCTTTTACAACCCAATCATTTTTGCTCTGAACCTTCTTTTATTATCACATATGTGAGCCATTGGGGGACACCTAACATCCAAACCATAACACATAATGTTAAGTGTGGGCTTGTAATATGTGGCCTTTATTGTAGTGAGGTACATTGCCTTTGTAACTGATTTGTTGAGAATTTTAATCAGGAAAGGATATTGAATTTTGTCAAATGTTTTTCATGCATCTGTTGAGATAATCATATGGGTTTTGTCCTTCATTCTGTTAATGTAGGGCTATAGTTTAGACTTTGAATGTCCCCCCAGAGGCCCATGTGTTAAAGGATCAGTCTCCAACTTGGTGCTAGGGGATTTGGTGGAAACTTTGAACTGGGCCCTACTGGGAGGTCTTTGGGTCACTGGGGACAGCCCTCAAGGATATTGTAGGCTCCCAGTCTCTATTTTTCAGCTACTAACCCTGATTTGAGTGGTTTTTTTCTGCCACATGTTTTCACCATGTTGTATTGCCATACAACAAACCCAGAGCCATGGTGTCAGCCATACATGGACTGAAACCTCTAATTTATGAAACAAAATAAAGTTGGTGATCTTTATAAGTTGGTGATCTCACACATTTTTTCCTTCTTTTTAAATATATATGACAATGGAGAGTATTTTGACATATTATACATACATGGATTATAACTTATTATTTATGATCTCATTCTTGTGGCCGTATATGATATGAAGTTTTGTTGGTTGTGTATTCATACATGAACACAGGAAAGTTATGTCAGAGTCATTCCACTGACTTTCCTATTCCCATGCCCTCTTCCATCCCTTCATTCTCCTTTGTCTAATACAATGAACTTCTATTCTCCCACCCAATCCTCTCTCTGTTGTGTGGTAATATTCACATATCAGAGAGAACATTCAGTCTGGTTTGGGGGGATTGGCTTATTTCACTTAGTATGAGAGTTTCCAGTTTCATCCATTTCCTGGAAAATGCCATCATTTCATTCTTCTTTATGGCTGAGTGATGTTTCATTATATATACCACATTTTCTTTATCCATTCCTCTGTTGAAGGGCATCTAGTTTGGTTATACATCTTAACTATTGTGAATTTACATGCTACAAACATTGCTGTGACTGGGTCACTGTCATATGTTGATTTTCAGTCCTTTGGGTATAAACTGAATAGTGCAATAACTGGACCAAATGATGGTTCCATTCCAAGTGTTCTGAGGAATCTCCATACTGCTTTCCATAGTGGTTGCACCAGCAATGTATGAGCGAACATTTCCCCCCACATCCCTGTCAACATTTATTGTTACTTGTATTCTTGATAATTGCCATTTCAACTGAAGAGAGGTGAAATCTCACTGTAATTTTAATTTGCATTTCTCCAACTGCTAGAGTTGTTGAACATTTTTTTCATATATTTGTTAATCACTAATATCTCTTTTTCTTTGAAGTGCCTGTTCAGTTCCTTTGCCCATTTATTGATTGGTTATTTTTTTTTTTTCTGTATTAAGGTTTTTTGAGCTCTTTGTATATCCTGGAGATTAATGCTCTATCTGAGGTGCAGGTGGCAAAGATTTTCTCCCATTCTCTTCACATTCTTGATTGTTTCCTTTGCTGTGAAGAAGCTTTTTAAGTTTGAATCCATTCCATTTATCGATTCTTGATTTTACTTCTTGCGCTTTAGGAGCCTTGTTGAGGAATTCAGTTCCTAAGCCAACCTGATGGAGACTTGAGTCTACTTTTGTTCCTAGGAGGCATAGGGTCTCTAGTCTAATGCCTAGGTTCTCAATCCACTTTGTGTTGAGTTTTGTGCAGAGTGAGAGATAAGGATTCAATCTTATTCTATGACGTATGGATTTCCAGTACTCCCAGCACCATTTGTTGAAGAGGCTATCTTTTCCCCCATGTATGTTTATGGTGCCTTTGTCTACTATGAGATATCTGTATATATGTGAGTTTGTCTCTGTGTCTTATATTCTGTACCATTGGTATTCATGTCTGTTTTTGTGCCAATACCATCCTGTTTTCATGACTATAGCTCTATGGTATAACTTAAGGTATGGTATTGTAATGCCTCCTGCTTCACTTTTCTCAATAAGGATCACTTTGGCTATTCTGGACCTCTTATTTTTCCAAATGAATTTCATGACTGCTTTTTCTGTGAAAAACATCATTAGAATTTTAATAGGAATTGCATTAAATCTATATAGTGCTTTTTGTTAGTATGATCATTTTGACAATATTAATTCTCCCTATTGAAGAGCATGGGAGATCGTTTCATCTTCTAAGGTCTTCTTCAATTTTTTAATGTTCTATAGTTTTCATTGCACAGGACTTTTACCTCTTTTGTAGATTAATTCCCAAATATTTCTTTTTTTTCCCTGAGGCTATTGCAAATGGGATAGTTTTTCTTACTTCTCTTTTAGTTGATTCATCACTGATGAATAGGAATGTAATTGATTTATGGGTGTTAATGTTATTTTCTGCTACTTTGCTGAATTCATTTATGAGTTTAGAAATTTTCTGGTGGAGTTTTTTGGATTGTCTAAATATAGAATCATGTCATCAGCCAATAGGGATAGTTTGAGTTCTTCTTTTTCTATTTGTATCCCTTTAATTTCTCTTTTTATGTCTAATTGCTTTGGCTAGAGTTTCAAGGACTATGTTGAATAGAAGTGGTAAAAGAGGGCATCCCTGTCTTGTTCCAGTTTTTAGGGGGGAATGATTTCAATTTTTCTGCATTTATAATGATGTCAGCTTTGGGCTTAGCATAGATAGCTTTTACAATGTTGAGGTATATTCTTACCATCCCTAGTTTTTCTAGTGTTTTGAACATGAAGGGGTACTTTATTTTGTCAAATGCCTTTTCTGCATCTATTGAGGTAATTATGTGATTCTTGTCTGAAAGTCTATTGATAGGATGAATTATGTTTATTGATTTCTGTATGTGAAATCAACCTTGCATCCCTGGGATGAGATCATGGGGCACTATTTTTTTAAATATGTTTTTGTATGCAATTTGCCAGTATTTTATTAAGAATTTTTGCATCTATGTTCATCAGGGATATTGGTCCAAAGTTTTCTTTCCTTGATGTGTTTTTGTTTGGTTTTGGTATCAGCGTGTTATAATATCATAGAATGAGTTTGGAAGGGTTCCCTCCTTTTCTATTTCATGGAATAATTTGAGGAATAGTGGCACTAACACCTTCTTCCTTTAAGGTCTGGTTACAACTTGGCTGAGAATCCATCTGGTCCTGGGCTTTTCTGATGGAATCTTCAATTTCATTGCTTGAAATTGATCTGTTCAAATTTTCTATGTCCTCCTAATTCAATTGGATAGGTCATATGTCTCTAGAAAGATGTCATTGTCTTCAAGATTTTCTATTTCATTTGAGTATAGATTTTCAAAATAGTTTCTAAATATTGTCTGTATTTCAATAGTGTCTTGATGACATACTTCTCTTTTTAAAAATTTTTTAGTTATAATTGGGCACATTACCTTTATTTATTTATTTATTTTGATGTGGTGCTGAGGCTCAAAGCCAGCACCTCACACGTGCTAAGCGAGCACTCCACTGCTGAGCCACAACCCCAGCCCCTGATGAGAAAACTAAGATGTGTGGTATATCTCATTAATAGATATATAGTGGTATATCACAAAAATGTATAGAAATAATTTTGCATCCCTGGGATAATCCCACTTGATCATGGTGAATGATCCTTTTAATATGGTGTTGAATCTGGTTCAGTAGTACTTTTTGAGGATTTTCTGCTATGTTCATCAAGGATATTGGCCTATATTTTTCTTTTCTTGTAAGTATCCTAGAAAAAAAGTACATTTCGCTGGATAATTGTCACAGATTTTATGCCAATTTTTTTTCTGCCAAAAAGTAGGGTGTGACCATTATATGAATATTTAAGCAAATCATGCCAATTGCTTTAAAATAATTTATTTCTAAACTGTCTTTGGTATGAGATCAGAATGCACAGAACTCTTATGACTATATGTTAATATAGTTGTGATGATTATATGGTAAACTACCATAGAAATTTTAGAAAGGTTAGTAGTTTGTTGTTGATTGTTATGGGTTATTACTAGGTTATTTTGGATTAAATTGGATCCCTCAAAAGATACTTGAGGTCCTAATCCCTAGAGCCTCAAAATATGATTTTAAATAGTCATTGCAGATGTAATTAGTTAAGATATGAGATCATATTAGAGTAAGGTAGATCCTTAATCCAGAATAATAGATGTCCTTATAAGAAGAGGAGAGGACACACTTACTGACATGGGGAGACTGATATATGACAAGAGAGTCAGAAATTGAAGTGCTATAACTAGCAGTTAAGGGATGTCAAGAATTGACGACTACCACCAGAAATGAAGCAGAGCTAAGGAAGTGTAATGGTTTGGATTTGGAATGTTCCAAAGAACTATCTGCTGAAAGCATGGTCCCTGGCTCAGCAAAGTTCAGAGGTGGGCTTTCAGGAAAGGATGGCATAATGAGGGCTGCAATCTCATCAGTGGATTAATCCATTTGATGGGTTAATCATTTGAATGAACTACTGGGTGGTAAATTTGGGCAGTAGGATATGACTGGAGTAAGTAGGTCACTGAGGGCATATCCTTGGAGACTATATCATGTCCCTGGCTTGCTTCTCTCCCTCTCCCTCTCCTCTCTCTTTTTCTCTGCTTCCTGGCCACCACGGCTCAGCAGCTTTACTCTGCCATGCTTTTCATGCTCTCCAGCCATGATGCTTCTGCCATGGAACCAGCTGGCCATGGACTTAATATCCTGAAACCGTGAGCCAAAGTAAATCTTTCCTCCACTGTGTTGTGGTTGTTGGGTATTTTGGTCACAGAAACAAAAAGGTGACTAACACTGAAATGGATCCTTCCCAAAAGTTTCAGAGGGTGTTGGCTTTGTAGATTCCTTGATTAGGACTTCCAGGCTTCAGCACTGTGAAAGGGTACATTTCTCTGTTTTAAGCCATGCAGTTGTGGTTGTTTGTTACAACAGTCCTAGGAAACCGATATGGAGGTATTCCTAAAAGCATTATTTTATTTTTGTGTAAATATAGTTATTTTTACATGTGTTCATTTAGATATTTTCAAATGATAGAGGAAGCCTATTTTTTAGATATCCAGCTTTCATTTTAAGCTTCCAAAATTTTTGCCTCATAGATATATTTTAAAAGGTATACTGCATTATATACTGCAAAGTACTAAAGGGTGATTCTATAGGGTTCTGAGTATTCCACTTATCTGTCATTAGTGAGTGTGTGTGCATTGCAACATGCACAAATCCTGGCCTACTATATAATCATTACCAGTGTGATTTTTGCCTTTTGTGGTTCCTTAAATTACTCTGTGGTCCTAGGCCTGCCCCCTGCTCTAGGGACCAGCACTAGGAGGTTTTATGATCACTTTTAGAAGTTTTCTGATCAATTTTAGTTGAGCAGTCTCACCATTTAATATGCTCAAGTCAGTGTAATATGAAAACTTGAATCTTTTCTAAAGCTCCTTCCCTCTGGCAACTCTGACTTGAACAGTCTAGGAGTTACCAGGGCTTTTCCAGGAAATTGGTATAGTAGAAATTGTGGGATGGATTTTACCTCTCCCTTCACCCAGGGCCTCCTGAGCCATGCTATGGTTTGAGTGTGGTCTGAGAGTACCCCATGGGTCCATTGTGATTGAACAGGGTGACACTGTTGGGAGGTGCTTTGCGAGGTGAGGTCTAGAAAGAGGTACTTAGAACTTTTGGGGTGTGTCTTAGAGAGAAATATGAGTCTCCAATTTCTCTCATTGATTTCCTTTTTGGTGATTTAAGGTCTTCCAAACAAGCATGCTTCTGCCATGATTGCCACCATTTACCATTCTCCCCATAGGCTAAACCAATGGTATCACCTAATATTGGATTGATTTTTGAACTTCTAAAATGTAAATAAATAAACTTTATCTCTTTCTAAAGTTAACTGCCTCAGGTATTTTGTTATAGTGATAAAAACCTAACAGAGGCTCCTCTAAATCAACTACCTCAGGCATTGAGTCCTCCAGGGTTTGGAGCTTAGGGCAGGAAAAGCAGATCAGAGAGGCAGGAAAGTTGACTTTCATGATTAAAATGACAGCCCTACCCCTGTTCATGTTAACAGGGTGTCTATTCTCCCTAGAACTTATCACCTTCTAACATACTTTATATAGTTTACCTATTTGCTCTGCTCACTGTTTGTCCACTAATACATAATCTGTACAAAAGAGAAATCTGTTTTGTTTTCTGATGGCTTCCAAGTTCTTGGACGCATGCTTGGCAGGAACAGGTGCTCAGTGAGTAAGCCTTTGATGAACAAATGAGTGAATTAAAAAAAAAAAGAAATGCACCTTTCTGGGCTTGGCAGGTTGTGGGTTGGTGGAAGGACCCCCTTGCCCAGTCAAAGTACACATCCCTCAATCTCTCACTTGCAGCAACTTAACATGGGCGAAATGTCAGTACTGCATCTTGTGAGTCACCACTCCACACCCCTGTGTCTTCTCGAAGGACTCATTTGCTGTTGTATCGTGACCCCTCTGCAAGGTCCCTTTGATCAGGATCCATGACCCCCTTTTGTCCCCTATTCCCCTGGTCTCCCCTGGTTCTCACTGGGGCTCCACAGTGGGTTCCAGGGAACACTCAGGCTTTTTTGACAAACTCTAGGAGAGTGGCCTGTCCCCTGCAGTTGCCCCTTTTTTCTCTTCCAGCACTGCAGCCAGCCAGCCAGGTTCTGTCTGGTTTCTAGGTCTGAGTCAGACGCTAGCCCACCAAGTTCCCTGGTTAGAACCACCCTCATGGATTTAAAGTCAGGCCCTGCAGCCTGTGTGTCCTGGGGCTGGATGAGCTGCACTCTCAGCAGCAGTGCCCCTCTCCCAACTCCTCCTCTTGAGTGGCCTGACTTCTACCTTCTACTCTTTGTGGGTCCTATGCTTTACTGTGGAACGTGATCTCTGTGGTCATTTGGGGTCACAGTGAAATGTGCTTTGATTCCTGTTTCCAGAGCTTACTCTGCACCAGACCCTTATTGATCACTCTGCAATATAGTCTATGGCATGATCTTATTTGGTCCTATGACATCTCTGTGAGATACACACTATTCTTGCACCTATTTCACATATGAAGAGATGGAGGTAAAACAATCAGCATCTCACCCAGATCAACCAGCTACAAAGTGACAGAACCCAGATTCAGATCTGCCTCCAGGCTTAATAAAGCTTACTGCAGTAGATGTTTACCTATCAGTTTTTCATTTGTCGAGAAAAGCCCTAAAAACAGAACTTTAAATTGTTAAGTAAAAAGGTCTTTTGCAGCCTGTGTTGTTCAGAATGAAACATTACCTTATTGAAAGTGGGGAATAAGATTCAGGGTTTATTCATAAACTCATAGATCATTATGGGGCACACACTGGTAAGGGTGCATCAAAACTTTGGTTTGCCTATTTTCCCTGGGCACATAGCTGAACCTGAGCTGTATTTCCCAGGTCCCTCTGCCCTAAGGAGTGGCTCATGTGACTGAGTCAAACCCAAGAAAATGTGAGTGGAAGGGATGCTTTCCGTTTCCTGCCTGGCCCAGGAAATCCCACCCCATGCTGTCTTCCAGGCTTCCCCCTTCCTGCAGATTTGATTTTAACACTGAGGACCACCTTGAAATTACTTGACTTTCAACATATGAAGAGATGGAGGTAAAAAAAAATATCAAAGGTGGTTGCACTTTCATGAGCCCTGGCCTCATGAAATGACCACATATTGGAGGGCTGTTCATCTGTCCAGAGCTACAAATGAGTGCAGAATAAATATCCACAGTGTGTATATTTTGGGTGTCTGCCACAGCAATTAGCTTACTCTAAGGAACATGCACTGCGTTATTGGTGCAGCAGCAGGTGCCTAAGCAGAGGAAGAAGCTTAGGAAGAGGCCAGATGGAGCTAAGTGCTCTGGAAGACCTAGGCACGGTCTGCTGATACTGCTACTTACTCCCCAGAAAAATAAATGTATCGATTCAAGTTTTTCTTAGTAGTGTTAAGGTATTATTTAGTGCCAATAAGGGTTGGCTCTCTAGCTGCAGCCTGGAAGGTGTCCTGGGGCAGGTTAAAGAGTCCATAAATAAACATGAGCCGCACATTATCTTGACCACATTAACTAAAGGGTCCCCATTAGCAAAACTCCCCAGATTCCATTCTAATTTCTCATGTACACTCAGAAATTTTACTAAAACCTCCAGGAGGTTTGACAAAAGAAAGTCATAGGTCTGGATTCTGCAAACGGAAGCATTATGGCTGTCCTCTTGCTTGTCTGTTTTAACATTTCACGGCAATTCTGGCCATTCTAACCACGCCCAGGGGAAATGCAACTGCTGAAAAGAAGCGATTGGAGCAGACAAACAGTTCAGCTTTTAAAACAAGCTCAATTAATTTACTGCAAACACTCCCTTCCCCCCTGAGGAAGATGATCCTGGACCCCGGGTTCTTCCTATCACACCACAATTCACACCCTGTTCATGGTGTGACTCTAAGGATTGCTATGTACCTGCCTGACTCGGGGAGAGAGAACTAGGTAAGGGAGAGCTTGCTGAGTCTAAAAATCAGATTAATGAAGATAAATCTGTGGAAGTTCAGCATGGAAGGTCTGGAGGAGTATCAGTAGGTTGCGACCAGGAGGAAACCCCTCTGCAGAGACTCCCTGTTCCCCTTCCTCAGTGTGATGGCCAGTCACAGTGCTTGCACTTAATAAACCTTTGCTGCATGGGATGGGGCTCCCTGGCTAGTCCTGCCCCTTGAGCCCATTGACATGGGCAAGTGACTTGCACACTCAGCCATTCCTCTCTCCAAGGTGATGAGTGGTGAGGATTAAACAGGAGATGTAAATGAAGCTCTATGACAGTGGTCGGCATTTAGTGATGGTTATGTGACTGTTGCTGTTATTTTTACAGTAGCAGTATTAATATTCTCCTTGGATACTGATTTTAAGAACATTGAAGTAACTGTCAGTGTTCTTAAATAAACTGAGTAGAAATAGTATGGAATAGTTACAGCTTATAGAGATGATGTATGTATTTTTTTTTTTGGTTCAAATAGCTTTTGGTATTTAAATATCTGTTATTTTTTAAAATTAGCATATGTAGTCTTCAATTTATTCATTAGAACTAACTGCTTGCCAAATACTATGCTAAGTACTGGGAATACTAAGCTAATACAATAAGCCAAATCCATTCTGTTTTTGTTCTAAGAATTCATAATCAACCCTGTTGGTGAAAAACCTTTTATCCAGCCCCACAAATTTTCTAAAACCACTTTGACGTTATATTTTAAATCTTCCAAGTTTTATAGTCTGGTCCTTCCTTTCGTGACTCTTCCCTAATGTTCTTTGGCCTACCACGTATTAGGTCCTGGGGCCAGTTTCCATTAGTTAAGAAATCATCTGACATTCACTGTGTTTGTAAAAGAATTAATTATTCTACTTTCAAAAAAAAAAACTAGACTTTTAATCAGGAGGAGGGGGGATTGGAGGGTAAGGAGGGGTACTAGGGGAGGTACTGGAGGGGGGGGAGGTGAAATTAACCAGATTGTGTTATGTGCTTATATGAGTGCATAACAATGAATCCCACTGATATGTATAATTATAATGCACCAATAAAGATGGAAAAGTAAAAAGGATTAGAATTTTAGACCACTAGCATTTGAAAAAGATTATTCCTGATTCTAAGTGTGCTATTTTGTGTCCATTTCCTTTTTTTCTCCCATAAAGTAAAAAATGAGAAACACTGACACGACAGGCGGGCAGGTGACTATGGGAGCCACCCAGCTTCCGTAGGTGCTGAGGCTTGGGCTGTGGGAGGCGGAATGGGCACAAGGCTGACATTCTCTTTCCTGGGTCCATGGCAGACAACACTAATGCCCAAGGGCGAGATTCCTTGAGTCCTTCCCCATACAGAGAACCAAGTGACTCTGTGCAGCAATGTGAGTTGTCACTGGAGATGAGGCTTATTTTCTGCTCCAATTCTATAGGAAGTTATAGCAGCCAGGGACACATTTGCCTTGGAAGGCTCTGTGCTAGTTCTCAGGGTTGGGGTAATAATGTCCCTTGCATGCGGTGGCCTAAAAGAGCAGAAGTCCCTACTGTTTAGGAGCCCAGACATTCAAAGTCAAGACATTGGCAGGGCCGTGGCTCTGAGAAGACTCTGGTCTTGTCTTTTCCAGTGTCTGGTGGTTCCTGGCAATCCTTGGCAATCTGAGACGTCCCTTACTGGAAGACACATCACCCCAGTCTCTTTACCATCACAAGACATTCTGTGTATCCCTTCTCGATGTCTTCCTCCTCATCTTATAAGGACACCAGTCAGGTTGGCATGACCCATCCTGAGTCTAAAAGCTCTTTGCTTTTGTCATTGCCACACAGGGGTTTATCCCAATTGGCAGCTGCCACTTTGGTCCTGGAGGATCAGAAAGAGCGTAGGCAGTGGGAGGAGGAAGTGGTGGGGGGGATGTGGCAGGGGTCCTGGGGAACTGCTGGAAGGACAGTGGTGGAGGACAGGGTACCTGGAACACAGACCCAGGGAGGCGGGGGCCTGGAAGTTAGAAGGAGGGACATAGTCCTCCCATTCACAGTGGGGCTCTGGGCCCAGAACCCACCCACAGCTGCATTCCAGAATCAGCAACCACAGATGGCCCGGCTTAACCTCCCCACGTGTGGGGTCTAGCTAGGTCCTCACCCTGCCGGACTGATTTTAAAGGACAACACTGAGGATGCAGTGCCATGTGTAAATTAAATTCCAACTGTTTTCCAGAAAGACTGCCCATTTCTTGGCTCACTAGAATCATGAATTTACTAGAACTTTTATTTTCTGAAATGATGGCTGTGGCCACTATTGTAGTTCTATGATATATACAGTGACAGTTTGGGAAGTACCTTGAGGCTCATCGTCATTCGTTATGCTCTGCTGCATTTCTGGGATTTTGGTGTAAAACCTCTTTCTAAGTTCACAGGAGCTCAGAGAGCCAAAGGGCATCTGTGGAATATTTTATAATTTTCTCTTTCCATGGGTTGGGCAGTGAGGTCAGAGGAGGTTAATATCATTTATTACTTATTCTACAACTTATTGCTTTGCTGTCTACACTGAATATACTAGCACACTTACTGTTCAGTCCATTTTTTAGACTGCAACATTCTACCATGTAAAAATTTGGTCTGTTTTTCAAACTGTCTGCATGTGACATACTGTAACAGATTTTCCTGTTATCTTAGACATGAAAACTAGAAAGAAATGCCACTCTCCACTTTTTCAACATATTATGATTCCAAGGATCAACACAACTTCTCTACACAAGGTTCTGAAAGACCATACTCTTTTCTTTTTAAATAAAGAAGTAGCTTTCTGGATGGCATGATTGTTTTTTATTTGTACAATTTTACATGTCTGACCCCCTTTATAATACTACTTAGTCTAAGTGTTTTTGTGTGTTCATAAAGATCTGCTCTCTATATTTCAAAACTGTTGGAAAAATTGCTTTACCAATTTCAAACTGTACAATGGGATTCACATGGCATATTCACATTCACATTCAATAGTGCATTTCTATAGACATGGGCATATTTGATGAAAAATTATGGGGGAGATGATGATAATTATGATGATGATAGTGTTAACCCTGAGGTTTTTGTGGAGCAAAAAACAAAGAGGAGAGAGCATTTAAGAGTGCAAAAGCATAAAGGCAGACCAAGAAGAGAGAGAGCAATGTTTGAAGAATAATACAATTTTCACCCACAATATTGTCTCTAAATGATCTGGGACACTGGTCTTCAGCCCTGGTTGCATAATGGAATCATGTGGAAACTTTCTAGCAACATGAGTGCCAAGCTTGACTCCAACAGACTTTGTGTTAGAGGGTCTGGGGTGGGCCCAGCATCCCATGGGTCAGGGAATGTGGAGATGGAATCTAGCAGATACCATAATATAATTACCAATTAATTCTAGAAGATCTCAATTCTCAAAAGCAGAGAAAGAGAAAGAAAAAAAAATGCTTTCATTTATCAAAACAGAACTTGGCTACTTCAAATTTGGAACTTGAACAGTAGCCTTTCTGAGGTGTGGGTGGGTATTCCTTTGAAGCTGACCTGATGCTCTCCCAGGGGTCCCAGGCTCCACCAAGGCAAGCTAGGATGACAGAAGGGGTACTGCACACCCATGACCTTGAGACCTCAAACGCACAGCCTTGCCTCACAGACCCAGTAACTTGGTTTCTTTATCTTTCTGAAGAACATAATCATCAACCTTGCAAGAAGATTATTGCTATCATTTGAATGTGTATCCAATTGTATGTGTTAGAAACCTGGTCCCCAAAACAGAAGTGTTGAGAAGTGGAACCTTTGGGAAGTGATTGGTCATGAGGTCTCTCTCTCTACTCTCATAACTGGATTAATCCACTCATGGATTCATATATTAAAGGGTTACTGCATAAATAGCTTTGTTATAAAAGCAACCTCTCTCTGGTAGCTTGACCTGTCTAGCCGTGTGATGCCTTCTGCCACGTTGTGATTCAGCAAGAAGGCCCCCATTAGATGCTGAGCAGATATTGGAGCCATGATCTTGTACTTCCCAACCTCCAGAACTGTGAGCCAAATAACTTTCTATTCTTTATAAATTACCCAGTCTTAGGTGTTTTGTTACAGTAATAGGAAACGGACTAAGAGGATATGGGAAGAGCATGGTTGTGGGAACTTTGCAAGGTTGTGGGAAAATTTTATGAGATAGCATTTTATAATAAAATGCCTGAAATTTAATGGGTGTCAGTGATGGTTAGCTTTGGGTATTATTAGACCTAAACTATTATAAGCCAGGGTCATCTGTTTATAGATGGTACTAGCTTAGGACCTGTCTACCCTGCATATTGGTCCGTTGCTGATGGTGGAAACACATAAGTGTAGTGAGATCTAGAAATCTCCTCTGACTCTAATCGCAAGGTCACAGTATAATGGCTTCTCCCACCCCATCAGCAGGTCTTTTGGAGTTCTGGCTACTAGAAGGAACTGTCAGTTGACCAGATGATTGACACTGGGGAATAAGAGGCTCTTCACAGATACTCAGCCACTTGCCTGCTGGGGTGGGGCCTGCTGTGGCATTCAGAAGCATGCAAGAATTCCACCAGCCATAGAGACCCATATAGAACCAGGAAGTTGATTTCTCAAACAAGGATTCTTGCACCATCCTCCATGGTACGACATGGTAAGGGAACAAGGCAAAGACTGTGTGGCTTCAGATAGAAGGGTCACATCTTTCCAGGTCACTAGGATCATCTGCATTTTAATGAAAAATTTCCAGAAGAGGAAATTAAAATCAGTCTCTCATTCTATCAAGAATGCCCAATTATTATTTCTATTATTATAGTTATTAAAGTTTACAAGCCATTCATAATTACAAAATGAGACCTTTATAAGGCACAGTGCTTTTCGGGGTGTAGTTTCTGAACCAGTGCCCGCTGGTGAGCTGTTTGCTGTTGGTCCATGGTGAGATAAGCACAGAAATGGACAATGGAAAAGGAGAATAGATGTTTAGAAAGTTTTCAGGTAATTTGACCATGTCACAAGACCAGTGGTATGAATGGGTCTCATAGATCAGGGTTCCGACCCTCAGAGTGTCAGACTCACATAATGAGTCACGTGGCACAAGCTCCATATTAGTTGCACATGGTAGAACCACACATTGCTCTGCAATGAACTTGGGGGAAATGAAATTGGTCCTCCCAATAGATGGCCTCAGGTGGTGACCCTCAGAATCATCCTACTTTGTAGATGGGAAAACAACCACTGGGGTGGGGGAGTGTGATGCACTGCTGGCACAGCCAGGTAGGATTAGAACTGGAATTACAACTCGATGTTACACCTGCTTCCTCAGCCACGGTCTCACAATGGTGGTTTGAACCAACAAGGTATGAAAAAGCTGAGGTTGAGGTGGAGGAAAAGGTGACCAGGGATTCCACTCATGGGTAGAACCTTGGATGAACTGGGTGACAGTTGTTCCTTTGTTCATTATGGAAACATAATAAACCCACTGGAATGTCTCTCTAGAGGGACAATTGTGACTTCCTAGGATGTAAAACTAACAGTACCCAACTGGGCCTATGCTGGCGAGGGATGAAAGAAACAAATATCTAAAACCTACACTTTAAGATATTTGCATCAAGGAATCAAGAAAAATAATCTGCACAGATGGAAGTGGAGTAGCCTTCTCATTCACTAATCTGGGACACCAACCATGTGCTAAGCACCATTCTTGGTCCTGACAGTACACACACATTTAGCCATGTCCTTGTCTTCAGGAGCTTGCAATGTACTGGGAGGGACAGATGACCCAACAAACCCTTTCTGTCATCAATGAGTTGGACAGTGCTACTGTTTGTCTCACTGGTTCTAAGAAGTGGAGACATGGAGGTGAACACCATTGTCCCTGTTGTTGTGAATGTGCATTTTGGTGGAACAGTAAGGCAATGAACCAATACATATGTAATTTTCAAGCCATCACAATGAAGAGAAATATAAAGGACAAGGGAGAGAGTGTGCAGAGAGAAGGTCCCTCTGGGGAGGTGACATCGATCAGAGACTTCATGCAAAGGTTTCATGGATGGTGTGATAGAGACAGGGATGGTGGCCATGAGCTAGTGCAAAAGTGACATTTTGCTAAGATTAGGGAAGTCAGGAAGAGCTTCGCCAGGGAGGTGACACCCGAGCTGGTCCTGCAGGGGAGAGAGGGACGACCCTGGAACCAGGAAATGTGGAGGAGGAGCGGTTGTAGGCACAGGTAGAAGTAGACAGAAGGAATTTCCTATTTGGGAGCCCCAGGTTGGGTAGGGTATTGGGCAGAGTGAGGGGGTGGGGTGGGGAGCTTGTGAACAGAGCAGAAAGTGAGGCTTAGCTCAAGATGAGCCTGTGTGCCCCACCAAGAGGTTTTGGACTGCAGCCTGAAGGGAAAGGGGAAAATGGAGGTGTTTTAAGCCTCATTTCAGCCAGCACGACACGATCATATTTGCATTTAGCAATCTCTCTGAAGGAGCAATAGAGATAATGGAAGGAGGGCAATCAGTACTGAAGGACCTGCAGACAAATTGGGAGACCAAAGGAGAAATCCAGGAGAGAGGGGAAAGACATGGAATCCAGAAAACATGGAATCATTAGAATGTGCTTACTGGTAAGAGAGGTGGATGATTCTCAGTTTTCCAGACTGGGCAAGAAAATAAATGGTATTAAACATTTCTGGCCAAAGGAATACAGGAGTGAAACATGTTCAGCTGTAGAAGATGGGTCTTCAGTCTATTTGTGTTGCTATAATGAAATACCTGAGATCAGGTAAGTTATAAGGTATGGAGATTTTTTTTTTTTCCTCCACAGTTCTGGAGACTGGGAAGTCCAAGCTGAAGGCTCTGGCATTCCGAGTCTGGTGAGGACTTTCTTGCCGTATCCTCCCATGGCAGAAGGGGCAAAAAGGCAAAAGAGAGGCAGCCCCTTCAGACTTCTTTTATGAGTATCCTATTCCATTCATGTGGACCCTACCCTCGTGACTGGATCACTTCCTAAAGTGCTCACCTCTCAATGTCATTGCATGGGAAACGTTTTAACATGTGAATTTTAGGGAACACAGGTACTAGCAATAGCGACATCATTTTGAGTTGCTTTAAGTTTGAGGTATCTTCAAAACATCCAGGTGGAGGTGCCAACTGAGAGAGCCATTGGAGATGCATGATTACCCTCCATTTACTGGGACTCATCAATGAGAGGAAGAAATAATTGAATTTTCTATATACAGAGTTGAAACAGGACCCTATGTGGAGATGTTTTCCCATCTCTAAAGTCAGGATACGCTGTGGCCATAGTGGGACATTACTGGAATGTCCCATTGTTTATGGTCCTTTCACAGACAATAGCAAGTGCTGTTTTGGGTGCTTTTTCCAGGTAACAACATCTTAACAACAACTGATGAATCAAGCAGTATTGAGAGTGCACAGAGAGGTTGAATAACTTAACAAGGTCACACAGTATCTAGGTGGCTGGTCTTGTAGGGGAGAGAGGGACTGCCGCAGTCTGGCTGGGCAAAATAACCTGGGGGCGAGTGACAAGGAACTTGTGAAGATTGATACAGCGGGAGCCGCTTTATTGCAGGACAGCAGAGGTATATATACTTAACTAATTACACTCAGCTTATCTTAATTAACATAAACTAGATACAGCAGACAACCAATAAAGAATCCTCATCATCTTAATGATTACACACAGCTTAACTTAATTGACATAATCTAGACACAGCAGTCAGTCATTAAGGAATCTCTACCATCTTAATGGCTCGCTGGTGTTACTTCTCAAACCATTCCCTCTGGCAAAGTGCCAGGCGCCATCTTGACTTGTTTACGGACCCTAACAAGGGACTACTCTGGAACCAGGGGAATGTGGAGGAGGAGCAGTTGTAGGCACAGGCAGAAGTAGACAGAAGGAGTTTCCTATTTGGGACCCGATTCAATCCAGGCAGTTGGGATCTGGGTCTATCCTGGGAACCACCTCAATATACTTGTTAACTTGTGATCCTTATGCTTCAGCCTTCTATGTTACTGGGATTACGAGTGTGTGCCAGTGCACCTAGCTAAAGTGTATTTATTATTGTGCTTTGTGATTAAAAAAAAATGTGAAAATCACTGGGCTGGAACACTCCTTACTTGGTACTGAACGTGGTGTGCTGTGGATGGGAAGCTGGAGCCTGAGATCTGCTCAAGTCTTGATTTTGGGAACCTGTGGCAGACAGGTGAAGTCACAGCTTCAAAGGCAAAAATGACAACCTCACACAAAGGCCATCACAACTTAGTCCAAAAAGTACTTCTGCAAGGACATCTTCACAGTATTTCCCTGTCCAACCCGGGACTGACGCCACTCTTGTTATTGATTCCTGTAGCCAAGAGGGTGGTTGCAAAACATCTTTGTGCAATTCTTCTGGTCTCACCTTTAAAATTTCCCCTTATCTCAAATCTCTTTGATATTCCCACATGTGTTCTTGGGACACTACTCTGCAACTCCAGAATGCATTTGTTATCTTTGGAGATCCTCTGTTTGTTGTAAAGGTTGACATAAATAGCAGATGCTTCCCAAAGAGCAAGGAATGGGGTTATGAGCAGAGCTGGGAACCACTGACCTCTTGAAAATCTCCAGACCCTTCCATTCACTAAAATCTATTCATTGTTTTCATTAGCCAGATTAAAAAACAAAACAAAACAAAACTTACATTCACTGTCACTCTGAGACAGGGGTGTGGGAGAAGCTGCTCACAGAAACCACTGTCATGCAGACAAGCGGCAGATGAGAACCAGGAGGGGCCTGGCATCAGAAGCCAAGAGAGGAGAATGTTTTGCAGGGAAAGAAGTTCAAGATTGTCAACTGTGACTGGAGGTCGAGTTACGTAAGTGCTGAAACCTGAGCATGCTCATGGACTTGAGCAACACAGAGTGGGCTGGTGACCTTGGGGAGGTACCTCGGGTCTAGAGATGGCAGCCGGACTGTGAAGGGCCCAAAGTGGAAGACAGAGATGTAGGGGTAGGGACAACCCTTCCCAAATGTTTTGCAGGGAAAGTGGGGACAGCAAGAGGCCCTTGGCTAGAAGGGAGATAATTGGTCCACTAGGAACAAACTTGAACCTAGTTTTATAGGAAGAGACAAAATATTCTACAAGCTAGGGTTCCTGGAATGGGCAGGATGGTTAAAGGGGATGAGATGAAGCTGTGAATTCTTTCCCTACTTTTCATCACGTCTGAACATCAGAGAAGAATTTTTGTTAATTGCTGAGACAAAATTTAGCCTTGTGACAATGGCTGTTCTTATTTATGTGAGTAAATAGAGAAATCTATTTTTAAATTATGATTCCAAATCATAGAACCATAGGTCCAGGAGGAGGCAGAAATGAGAAGGAACAAAAAAGGATGAAACAGTAGCTCTTCCAAAAATCACATCCATACCCTGTAAACAACATTGTTCCATAAAGAACAATGAGATATTCTGAAAACAAAATTCTCTGGGTAACTGATAAAATCCCAAAGGACAGATTTAATTTCTTCCATGTTTATGGTGATGATCAAACTAAAAATCAGCTTTCTTTTGGTCTTTTTGTTTTACCAAACTTCTGAGGGAATCTGAATATAGGCATCATTACTCAAGACTGGAATATTATGTTCAGGTTTGGGGCCTTGGGTGGTAATTATACCATATTCAAGGTAGATTACCAGGTGTTGCATAATTATTGTGACATCTAGTCTTTAAGGAGTAAGAAAATTTGCATCTGAGTATAAACATTTGTACAGTATTTAATTATTTCCCTGGGGTTTTCGGGGGGAGGGGGAACTGAGGAAAGCTCTGGAATCCCTGTATAAATCATCTTATCTAATAGCTTTTGGACACAAAGATCGTATTCAGAGATAAAAGTCTCTATATAATCCCCCCCCAAAAAAAAAAAAACTTTCTCAAAATTAAGGAATGAGGAAAACAAATGGCCAAGTTAGGAAAATGCAAAGTTTTGATGGACAGGTGACTCTTCCTTAGTTTCACAGGAGGGAGTAACTGCCTTAGGGTAAAAGTACTTCCTTTTCATTCTTAAAAATCTCCAGACCTTTCCATTCACTAAAAACTATTCATTGTTTTCATTAGCCAGATTTAAAACAAAACTTGCATTCAACAAGTGTGTGTGTGAGTGAGTGTGTGTGAGTGTGTGTGTGTGTGTGAGTGTGTGTGTGTGTTGTGTGTATGAGTGTGGTAGATGTGCAATGTGGTTAGTTGTGCTCAACTTATTGTATTCTTAATAATTTTTATTTTCTTATGGTGCTGGAAAAAGAAACAGGGGCCTTGGGCTTGCTGGGCAAATGCTTTACCAGTGAGCTACACCTCAACAGTCATCCAGGCAAAAGGGACCCTAGCCTGGGCATAATTTCTTTTTTTTTTCCCCAAATATTTTGTCTTCCATTTTGGAAATCTGCAAAAGCATTATTTATTTCTACTCTCTGTCAAGATCTGAATACTGAGTTTTACTTTTTCAAACATGAAATAAAGCATGTGTGTTTCAGGGACAGGGACATCCAGTTCACTTCCAGTATAAGTTATGTCCTGGGTGGAGCAAGAAGACTTATAGAAAAAGGAGCTCTCCATGTTAGCTCAACCTCAAGTTGTTAGTCAAGGTGACTTATTCGGGCCTTTGAAGGCCAATATGCCCATGGAAAGAAACTGACTACTCACAATTTTATACAAGTTCAGATACCTACAACTATGTCTTTTAGTATCTGTCATTTTTGAAGTTGTAAACAAACAAAAGCTGAGTTTTAAGCACAGAGGAAAAAGCATCCTATGCTGTGAGGGAAAAAAAAAATGGGCACAAGAATTTTCCTCAGAAAGAACTTCGTGAATTTCCGTAAATTCTTTGAAGTTATTCTTAAATGACTGACTTCATTGTCCAAAGACTCAGACTAAGGAGTTGGAATTTCCCACTCTTTGCCATACTGCAGGATCACAGTTACATAAAATAATTGGCATTACCAGAAATTCAGCTCCGGAACAGGGCAGAGATTTCACGTAGTTTCTTCTTATTAATTAAAATTGTAGCTGTTTTTGTTTTGATTTAAATTCTCTTGGTTAGTGGGTTGGTTAAAGCTGGTGCTAGTCAACTTGGCAAGGTGCCCGATGTCTGGAGAGAGACAAGCTTCCTCTATGTGGGAGACACCCCTGTGGATTGCTGCTCTCCCTCTTTTTCCTCCTTGTGGACAGAATTCCATTTTATGGTAGTGCTCCCCTATGGGTTCAGCATTGAGAATGACTTACCCCACAAGGCAGATGGGGGTAGGTGATATGGAGAATGGTCATCAGTCTCTATGGGCCAATTATGGTAATTCCTGTCCCTTGTCTCTGATAGATTGGCACAAAACCTCATCTTCTACAGCTGGTCTCTTTGGGGGGTGGAGATCTGATCTTTTAGCCTTGGCCCTCTAATACTTCACACTTAGATCCTTCCCTATCACTCTTCAAGGCCTGATGTGTCCTTACGATCAACTGCAGTCATGGAACATTGGGAAAATCCCTATTTGGTCTCTTGCTCAAACTGTTGTTTGTTCCAAACTGAGGGAACAAAGGTGATCATGAATCTGAGTAGAGCAACTCTGTACATCAGAGTCCCACCAGCTAGTTATTTTTATTTCTGGTCTTTTCCAACTGTCAATCTAGAATCCCACACCGAATGGTTTCCACCATAGACAATGTTCCATGTAATGCGGTTGCCTCTTTTACCTCAGGGAAGCTTCTTTGAATAGCTACAAGTAACTCTTACCAACTTTTCTTGATTCATAAAAGTTACTCACTCTATTCACTTGTATTGGAACATCTTTGTGGTTTCTTTCAGTTGCCGAAACAGAAATGGATTGTTATGTACAGCAGAAATATGTTAATGTGTCTCCCTGTAATTTTACACACATGCGCATTCAGTCTTTGGTTTATAACTTCCCTCCCCACATCCTTGCACTAAACCTTATAATAAGCTCATTCATTCGTAATTCTATTCAGTTGCATGATGTTTTTCAAATAGAGTTAGTCAATGCATCTGTTTTCCTGGGTAAAAAGAGGTTGTTTGGAAAGGCATTGAGAGAGAGGAAAGCTGGCTGAGTAGGGATTGCAATACTAAAAATCTGTGAGCCCAGCAAGCCCCAACGGACGACTCTCTTAGAGAAATTCTTAGTGTTTGGATGTCCCTAGCCCCTCCGCCCCAGCGCTGATCAAGCCTTCTGGCCCTTTAGATATAAAGTTATCCTAGTGCCCTGCCTATGGTTAAGCAGATGCTTGGTAAGGAAAGAAGAACTGGTCTGGAAATAATTGCTCAGGCGTGGTAATTGTCTGATTGCACAAACATCGCCTCATCAATTTTTCTCACAATCCCAGAGAGGAAGCGGCATCCGTCGTGGCCTGAATAGGAATGCGTGTTTGGAGTCTCTGGGTGGGGCCGAGAGCGGCGGCGGGGGGGGGGAGGGCACACACTCCGCCCTCGGAGGAATCACAGCGGCGAGCAGAACCTTCCCTGTCCCTTCAGTGGTGGGCCCCTGCCCGGCCAGCCTGGGCCAAAGGCCGCGGGAGGTGACGGGTCTGGTGAGCTTCGGGACAGCGCGAGAAGGGCAATTTCCGTCTCCAATTCGAGAGAGCTCTGCACCGCTGCCACCCAGACCCGCGCCAGGGCCCTCCGCTGCCTGCACACCGCCGATCGCGGTGTCCCGGCTCACAAATCCCCG
>NW_025999842.1:64674722-64735776 GCF_001458135.2 Marmota marmota marmota
CCTCTGGCGCCGGGACGCTGCGGCTGGGACGCCGCTGCCGAGTTTAGCTGCTGGGTGCCTTGGAGAGCCTGCGGGCTCCCTTGATGGCACGGGGCGGTCTTTGTGTCTGGGTCTTGGGAAGCGACCTTTTTTTTTTTTTTTGTCTTTCTCCGAGATCCGGATGCTTCTGAGCTACAACAGTAGCTACACGAAGTGGGGCTCGGAGAGACTCATCCCAGCTGTGCCTAAGCAGCGGTTGGGGAAACCGCAGCAGGAGAGAACAGCACCCACTACCCCGGAGATGGGCAGCCCAGATTTTGATGGAGAAGGAACAGGGAAGAAATCTTAAGCTGTGTAACAGAAAGGAAAGATTCTGGGGATCTCAGAGATTCGATATCAAAACCATGAGATGAATGCTTTCCCTTTTCCAGCCAGACCCTATGCGTTTCCCCATAATTCGTTCTTGTATTTCCAAAGCTGCACACGTTGGCCTTTGTTGAAGAAGCTTCTTTGGGGCTATTCAAGCTCAATTATTCATTCCCACAGATGGGGGCAGAACGAGACCCTTGGGCCCACCTCGTAAAGTGCCTAAACGGGTGGTGTGCGGGATGCCCAGGATCTGCCAGTTGGGGCGCTCAGCTTCCCTCCACATCACATTGTGGCTGCCCACAGTTCAGGAGCTAAGGTTATCCACGGGTCTGACGTACACATTTGATATTGGGAGAAATATTTAAAATAAATGGTAACAAACATATTGCTAGAAAAATGACAGAAGCCAAATGATCTCCCAAGAGAGTCCTTTAATAACAGAGATGAAGCATTCTACCTCTCTTACACGAGTGGAGTTTGGAAAGGTGGAAGCATGAAGGGGATTAATAATTAAGGATATGGCTTCTAAGTTAAAGCTAGATTTGTGTCCATAAAACTGTTACACTCTTCAGCAAAAATGAAAGCCAGATGAACTCACTGGCTTTACCACTGATTTGGGGGCATTCTGTATTTCACACGTTTTATGGCCTATTGCAAATACATATTTTCTTTCACATTCTTATTGCACAAAGAAACAGCATTCTCATTGCTGACTACTGATGAATGATTATGATATAATGAAGCTTGACTGAATAACTAATGAGCTCGTAAAAATATATTGTTTCTCCATCCCAGCTCTTAAAATAAGCCAATTTAATTGCCTAAATAAAAACTGGCCAAATTAAGAAGTGTTCATGGGATTTTTTTTTTAATTGGAAGTTGGTGGAACTCTTTAAAGAAACTATGTTTGATTTAGGTGGAATTCCAATTGGATGAATAGATGTGCTCAGTCTTGCCTCTGTAGAATCTAATTTTCATTTACTTCCTACTGTCTTTATACTCCATTTTGGGTTTGGAGTAGATTTAAGGAGGTTTGAGTTAATAATAATAAAAAAAACTATTGTTAAAATTAACAATGTTCAATAGATGTAGCTTGGGAAACTAGACAGAGTTCTACTTACTATGTAGGTTGACAAACTATATATTTTATTATTTATTATTGGGGGGGATGGGGGCTAAATGTTCTTTGTATTGACCATATTGGTGAGGTATGCATTTTAAAAAGTAAATATGACCTTGAATCTTTTCCTTATACTTTTCTTCTCAGGTTTTAGAGCTTCAATTTGTAGCAAACAGCTTAACATTTGAAAGAGAGGCTTTTAGAGTACTACAATACAAGATGCTGTATATGTCATTAAAATATGGCAAGTATTTCTTTGCAAATTGTGCAGTCATCAAAGGACAAAGGGATAAATATCATTGAGAAGGCTAGTTGGTCATTTGTCATCACTATGATGGTGGCAGACCTTCATTTGATAATAAAGAAACACTGTGGACTGAAAAGTAGCCAAATCAAGGATTATGACTTCCCATCTATTTCTCCACTGGTGGGACTCTATTTTTAGCTCTAGGTTCTCTTCTCTGATTGCCTTTCTGTGCTGATTGCAAGCATTTCAGCCTCTGGTTTTTGGATCTAGAAGCACCTACCCTGACTTATAGCTCTGAATCCTCTTGACTATGAAGATTAGGAAGTAGCCTTCTTACATTTAAAACTGATAATATTTTCAAATGTTTATTGCATGAAATTGACACAGAAGGCCAAATTGCCTGATTTCAAACTTCACTATAGCCAAGGCCTGAGTTAACTGCTGAGTTGGGGTAGAGGGTAAATAGATGTTTAAGTTCAGAACTTTGGTATCAGACAGGATAGCAGTTAGATGACTTTTCCTTGTCCTTTTCAGGATAGAAAATCATTTTTTTTTTAGAGTGGCATAAAGCCAGATATTTAAAATTAGAAAGAAATGGGAAAGAAGTACACAGACATGACTGTGGTTTTACCCAGAAGTTTGTAGTGGCCAATCAGTTTTATTTGGAGAAAAATGCAATAAACAGTATTTACTGTGTACTGAAGTATTGGGTGCTATTCTGGGCCCTTCATATGCACCAATTTATTTGGTCTTCATAGCAACCTCTTTGATGAGGGTGCTTTTACTAACAGTGTTTTACAAATGAGGAAACTGAGATTTGAGTAAGGCTGAGAAGCTTTCCCAAGCTCACATAGCTGGGAAATGGAATGGGGGTGAGGAGTAGGAAGCCAGGCATTGTGACTCTGAGCCACCCACACCTGCCAGGCCAGCCTATAACTTTGCAGGATTCTTTGCATGAGAACAAGGAAGTCCACCTAGCATGTTTCCCAATACTTTAACCTTAATAAAAAAAAATTTTGCTCATAGGTATTTATATAAATCTGTTCTATTCCCCTACCTTGACACTTGTAATCTTCAGAATGTCCTGGAAGGCTAGGTTTGAATTTTGATTTGTTGCACTTCCCCAAGCTCTGAGCAGGAATGCAGTTGGGGCAATCAACCCCTGGCCTGGGTGTGTTCCCTTTTGGTTCCCTCTCTGGTACAGTGCCCCCTAGTGAGGCCTTTGTGTCCACTTGCATGACCAATCTTTGTATGCATTTTTGGCCACCCTTGATCATGCTGCCTCTGGCTCACCCCCAACCGGGAAGACACCCTGTAACACTCTAGAAGCTGTTTGGTATTTCATGAGATTATTCTGGAGACCTGAGTAAAGCTTAAAATGAGGTAGAGAGACATTAGTTTCAGATAGGTGCGTCTACTTGGTCCTCAGATATCTCCAGGAAGGTGGGGTGTGGCAGGAGTAGAGCCCAGGGCTGTGGCCCCTCCTACCCAGTCTGAGGGCTACATTGTCCGACAGCATTCATGGAAAGGAATCATACAGTTTGCATACATAGATGGATGTTTTTATTAAATTCTAAAATGATTAGCTATGTGTTTATAGTTCTTTTTCATTTCATCTTCTTGTGGGAAAGCTTGTACAGAGAGTTAATTTTTTTAGTTAGGAATTTGGTTGTAATGGAACTGTTAGGTTAAATCTACACCCATATGTAAGGATGTCTATTTTAAGACATTTTCGTATCTCTTCCAAACCCTGACTGTTTTTAAGAGCATTTGAAATCTGGCATACTGTCTACTCTGACAAGTGTTGCAAGATGAATTACTGGATAAGTCATCGATTTTTTTTTTTCAGTCAAGATAACATCTGTACTTCCAGTTTTGCAGTTTGGTCTGCTTTGGAAAAGAAAGTAAGTTGCTAAGCTCAAATTATTGAAATGCCAGTAGCTGCCTAGCCATGAACAATCTGTGTGCTGGGGTAATTGCTGTGCTATTCTGACTGTCCATTTGGGGTCTTCCTTTTGCTTCAGGCATCTGCCTTTTTAAAAGGGGCCTCTGGCTTATTACATTTTTTTTCATCTTCCCTGATTCTAAAATCCTCATTCTATAAAAGAGTGTTTTTTGAGTTTTCAATGGTGACACAGAAAGAAATACCTGGTAGCTTGCTGCCAGATACATACACAGACACATGGATATATAGAAAAAGAGTTTCACCAGGCACCAGTTAATCTTACTCCATGTACTAAAGAAAAATTATGAGTCATCTAAACCATGATTTTGTTAATGTTTAAATACATCATTCTACAAAAAAACCCCTATATTTACAAAAAAAATAAATGCAACTTTCTATTCTGTTTTATTTTCTGCAAGTGCTGGTTGAGACCCACAATTGATTTCCTAACACAGTTGTGAGTTGTGACCTGCAATTTTAAAAAATCTTACTTGAAAACAATCAATGAGGTGAACAGAGAGCGTACATTTTGGGAACAAATTTTTGCCACACACACACACACACACACACACATCAAAACACTAATCTCCAGGATATATAAAGAACTCAAAAACATTAACACCAAAAAACCAAACAACCCAATCAGTAAATGGGCTAAGGAGCTGAACAGACACTTCTCAGAAGAAAACATACAATTGATCAACAAGTATATGAAAAGAATTCAACATCTCTAGTAATTAGAGTAGTTTTGATTTGCATTTCTCTAAGATTTCATTTCACGCCAGTCAGAATGGCAGTTATCAAGAATACAGACAACAATAAATGTTGGTGAGGATATGCGGGGAAAGGAACACTCATACATTGCTGGTGGGACTGTAAATTGGTGCAACCAATCTGGAAAGCAGTATGGAGATTCCTTAGAAAACTTGAAATGGAACCACCATTTGACCCAGCTATCCCACTCCTTGGTCTATACCCAAAGGACTTAAAATCAGCATACTGTAGTAATGCAGCCACATCAATGTTCATAGCAGCCCAATTCACAATAGCTAAACTGTGGAACCGACTTAGGTGTCCTTCAATAGATGAATGTATAAAGAAATGATAGTATATATACACAATGGAATATTACTCAGTGATAAAAGAGAATAAAATCCTGGCATTTGCAGGTAAATGGTTGGAGTTGAAGAATATCATGCTAAATTAGCCAATCCCAAAAAACCAAAGGCAGAATTTCTCTCAGAGAAGTGGATGCTGATCCATAATGGGGAAGGGGGAGGCATGGGGAAAATGGAGGAACTTTGGGCAAAGGGGAGAGAGGGTGGGCAGGGGGCATGGGGACAGGAAAGATGGTGGAATGAGATGGACATCGTTATCCTAGGTACATGTAAGACTGCACATAGGGTGTGACGCTACATCATGTACAACCAGAGAAATGAAAAGTTGTGCTGCAATTGTGTACAGTGAATCAAAATGCATTTTGTTGTCGTATACACCTAATTAAAATAAATAAAGAAAAAAAGAAAAATAGCAAAGAAAATTTTTTAAAAACGTTATTTGAGAAATGGAAAGGCGTATTCATAAGTGATAGAACTGGCTGACATTGATGGATACTTTCTCTGTGTATGCAAGGTTCATGTTATCCTACTATCAACCTCTTATGCCACCCTTTTATGGATGTGGAAACTAAGGCACAGGGCAGTGAAGTTATCCTAGAGCCATTAGATGGGTTGTGGCAGAGCAGGGGGGTGGCCAGGAAATGAGAGCTGGCCCCTCTGTGCACCCCTAATTGCCTGTCCCCCCATTGCTGCTATGGTAACTTCTGATATGCCTGGTAGTGTCCTCAGGGACACCAGTGTCACTGGGTTTGTTCTTCTGCCTGGATGAGGCCTCTCATTTTAAGTTCAAGTCCCTCCTTTGTGTGTAGTTTCCCACTCTACAGCATCCGATCAGCCTGCTTTGCTGCTTTGTTAGCATGTCTGCTGGGAGGTAAAACTGCTGCTTAGAACTCAGCTTGTAGATGATTTGGTGCATCCCCACTGATTTAGTATTTGGGAACAGACTTTTCAATAAAACTGCGTGAAGTACTAAGGAGTATCTTAAACGTAAAGGATCAGTTGATAAAAGAAGTCTAAATTGCAAAGGAAGAAAACTGCACTTTTAATTCCCCTTGAAGCAATGGGCAGGGGATTTTAGTGTCGGGCAGTGGGGTAGGAGTTCATGCTGTATGCTAGACCAACCTGAGTGTATGAGGTCAGGCAGTTTTCTCAACCCTTTGGAGCCCCCTTTCTCATGTGTTTAAGGGGATCATCTTGTGGTGAGGACTGGAAAGACAACACCAAGTACAGTACCCGGAACACAGTGGGTGTGGGCTTGGGGTTGTTATTGGGGCCATAACTGGCCACTAGCTGTTGGATATTCTCTGTGATGTGGGGAAGGGAGAGTGGGAGCAGGGGGCAGGGAAAGGACAAGGTATTCACATAGATCGGGTGCTAGACTTTTAGGAAAGTGATGTGTGGGTACTTTGTAGTCAGAGGTGTTACTGTGTGCTTGAACTTGAACTTGGCAAATATACTTGAAATTATTCCCTCCTTTCCTTGAGCCTTTTTCATCCTAAATGTTTTTGTGGATTTAACAGTTTGAAGGCAGGAACCATTTTATCATATATATATATCAGATATATATATCATCATATATATCTCTTGTAGTGTGTAGTTCTTCAATCTTGAAGAATTTATTTGAACAAATGAAAGAGGAATTTTCATAAGATGTTTTCAAAGTCAGTGATGTTTTATATTGAAATTAATTGGTGGTGTTTCTCTAAATTTTTTAAAATTTATTCTTTTTAGATATATATGACAGTAGAATTATTTTGACATATTATACATACATGGAGTATAACTTCCCATTCTTGTGGATGTGGGGTTTCACTAGTCATGTAATCATATTATTATGAACATAGGAGAGTTCTGTCTGATTCATTCCACTGTCTTTCCTCTTCCCATTCCTGCTTCCTTCCCATCATTCCAGTTGGTGTTTCTTAATCAGAGAGGTGAAAAAAAATCAATGTATTCTTTTGTTACTAGAACCACATCATTCTCTTGCACCATTACTGTTTTATTTCAGCATTGCTGGAAAATATACCTATTTTCATTGATTTACTTGCCCCAAACATGAACTTAAAGATGATAATGGTAGCCATTTGCTTTTAAATTTAGATTGAGAAAATGCCTTTGGAAATTTCACTGTTTCTTTCCTGAGTCGCTGACTGCTCTTTTCCTTGCTCTGAGGCTCCAGCAGGCACACACATGTTCTGCCTGCCATCTCAGCTGCATGTTCACGTCTGGTGTGTTCTGTCTTCCTCCCAGCCTGGACACAACCTTGCCTATGCTGTGGCTCTTCTCCATGAAGTCTTCTCTTCTACATGGTGGGAGGAATGTGGTCTGAATTGTGTTTCTAGCTGTGCTTTGTCCATGTGATTTTATTTTTTAGTTTCTTATTGTCTCTTTTAAAATTGATTATAAATATATATAATTATATATATACATTATATATATATATAAAACACAGTATATATATATGTATATACACACACACACACACACACACACACAAACAGTAGAGGGTACTTTGACATATTATACATATATGGAGTAGAAATTATTCTAATTAGGATTCCATTTTTGTGGTTGTACATGATGTGGAGTTGCACTGGTTGTGTATTCATATGTGAACATAGGAAAGTTATGTCTGATTCATTCTACTGTCTTTTCTATGCCTATTTCCCCTCTCTTCCCTTCATTTCCCTTTGTCTAATACAATGAACTTCTATTCTTCCCTGTTATTGTGGGTTAGCACCCACATATCAGAGAGAACATTTGGCCTTAGGAGTTTTGGGACTGGCTTAGCATGATAGTCTCCATTTACTGGCAAATGCCATGGTTTTATTCTTCTTTATGGCTGAGTAATATTCCATTGTGTATAGATACCACCTTTTCTTTATCCATTTATCTGTTGAAGGGCACCTAGATTGGGTCCTGCACTCTGTTTTTTCAACCTTCACCTGTCTTTTCAAGGTACCTTTGGTTATGGCCCCTTCTCTCAGCTGGTGTCCTGGCAGCCTCTTCCTGTCCAGGCACCCCCTGCTGTCCTCCAGGGACTTCCTTCCATGACCATGCTCTTCTCCGCCCCCTGGTCATCTTCCATTTCCATCAGCCCCTTGGACTCACCACCCGCTGTACACAGGAATGGCTTCCCATCCTCTGTCTCACACCCCTGCTGCCATCTTGCCCTGCTCCTTCCCTGACTGTTCATTTTTCTAGAAGCTCTGTCCCCACCCAAGACACGCACCTCCTCTGTCTACCATGACCTGACGTCAGCTCCCCCCATGGCTACCCTAGAACCTTCTTGTCTCTCAACCCAGTGAGTTTCGTTGGGTCCTTCTCTGACTTGACCTTCCACCTAGTGAGCTGCTCACATTCCTTTCTAAGCCTGTCTCCCAGGTCTCATTCTTTTACTCTCCCAGCCCCGGCCCCTTTTCTGGGTTTTCTTTCCTGGGCTGGTCTCTGGGCCCCCAGCTCACTGTCTTCTCCGCTTCCTTCGCTCCCTCACGCTCTCCCTGGGTGGTGAGTATATTCCAATTCAGTTGTCGTTCATCTGCTGACAACTTCCAAATCTGGGTTTTTGTCCTCGATCTGTTTTCCGAGTGCCAGGCATATGCAGAGTTCTTAGAAATGGACAACTCCCTGGGTGCCCCAGGGGAACCTGGGGTCAATGGTATGAGAGGAGTTTGATATCTTCCTCTGCACACTGCTCGCTCCTCTTCCTTACTCCCTCCATGCAGGGCAGTGCTGCTGTCCCAGTAAAATATCATGTGGCATCCTTATCTCTTGCCCTCCCTGCCGGTCACATCCAACACTCATGAAGTCCTGTTGATGCTTGTTCTTAGAGCTCTAGAAACTAATTTCTGTAAAAAAAATTTTGTTTGTTCTTGTTAGACATACATGGCAGTAGAGTGTATTTTGACATATCACACATACACCGAGTATACCTTCCATTCTTGTGGTTGTACATGATGTGGAGTTACCCTGGTCGTGTATTCATACATGAACACAGGAAGGTTCTGTCTGATTCATTCTATTGTCTTTCCTATTTCCCATCTCCTCCCTTCCCATCATTCCTTTTGTCTAATCCAGTGAACTTCTATTCTTGGAAACTAATTTCTTGACTTCTCCCGATCACTGCTTTATATTATAGGAATGGCCACTTGAGTCTAGTTTCCTTCAGGTTACGAGTACTACTAGTGCCCCTCTACTGCTGCTGCCGCTACTGCTACGACTTCTGCTGCTAATTCAGCTCCCAGGTGAGGCCGTACATTTCCTCTCTTGCCATCAATCCTGGAGATAACTCTGTGAAGTGAGTGGTATTCTCTTCATTTTATAGCTAAAGAGACTGAGATCAGAGAGGTTGTAGCTTGTCCTTGTCTAAGGTCACAGTGACGCCAAAGTCACTTGGCCACGATGCCGCTCTGGCTTCTGACAGCTACAGCGTTCAGTTCTTAGAGCGTGCTCTGTCCTTCAAGAGCTCTTATCCGTCCTCATGGCAACTCTGCAGACCAGGTGAAGGAGCTGAGGCACAGAGGGCCTGAGCTGCAGGCCCTGGTGGGAGGCTGGGTGGGGCCTCCTGGGCCCAGCCTCCAGCTTAGCCTTGCTGCGTGTTCAGAGTAGCCACCAGCACACGCTGCTGCCCGAGAACTTCCGAAGATCCAGGTAGGAGCTCGTTCTCCCAGCCTTTAGGCAGAGCATGAGCGCCTTAGCTTACTACCAGGGATCAGGGGTCTTCTCTAGAGTCACCTGTGCCGCTGCTCAATCCCCCGCCTGCCTCTTCAGCTCTCAATTCAGTCACCAGCGTGTGTCAGCAGGCACTCCTCGGCCAGAATCATCTGTCCCCACCCTCCACCTCAGCACCTGCCTCCTGCCTGGGTTTCAGGCTGGCACTGGCTGGTGTCTCCTCCAGGAAGCCCCTCCGCTCTGCCCCACTGCAGGCTGGCTGACAGGCCTTCCTAGGACCCCTTTCTGCAATCCCATTTCCCACCTCGCTGCACTTTCCTGGAGGTAGAATCTCACCTCTTCCTAGCCCTGGGGTGACTCTTATGCTTCTGACTGCTCTTGGGTGTCCCTGCTGTGGACTGTGTTGCCTCAAAATTCATAGGTTGAAATAACCCCCACTGTGATGGTATTTGGAGGTGAGGCTTTGGGGAGGTGATTAGTGCCAGATGAGGTGCTAAGAGTAGAGACCCTGTCATCAACAGGGGCTTAGTGCCCTTATAAGGAGCTGAAGGGACTAGAGCACTCTCCCTCCCACGGGAGGACATGGCAAGAAGGCAGCCCCATCCAGCCCAGAAGAGGGCCCTCACCCAGAACCCAGCCACACCCACACCCTAATCTTGGGTTTAGCCTCTGGTACTGTGAGAAACAAATGCTGTTTCCGCTTGGTCTGAGGAATTCTGTCATAGCAGCCCAAGCAGACCAAGACTGTCCCGTATCTGACTGTCGAGTGGGTAAGACAGAAACTGGTCCTTTAGGGCAGTTTACTGTGCATTCCAGAAATACACACCCCACATCAAGTGCACTAATGTAATTTGGCTCTGCCTGCGTCAAAACCCGCTCTTTCATTGTCGACTTGAAGTTAACAGTCCTTTGTCGTGGTTATGAATTATAATGATACAGTCCTTTGAACCTGGGAGTTAAAAGGAAGTTGTCATGATATAAAGCCCAGATGCAGGGGTGATACAAGTCTTCAAAGGAAGCAATCACAGGCTACTGCCATTCTTCTCTGTAATTTTCAGTTTTCAGCATGCACAAGAATACTGTTTTATTGCAAGGAATCGTTCATTTCTCTGGGAGTGGAAGTGCTGCTTGTACTAAGAAAAGCTGAGTGCTTTTCCATCTGCAGATAAGATTCAGAGTGACAGGTTCGCACAAGTCTCCATAGAACAAGGAATGAAAAAGCCCAGGTTCCTGTCTCTGTGGAAAGTTCAGGCCAATAAATTCTCACCAGGTTTTTCTTAGTCAGCACTGGCATTTTGGAAGAAATCTGTTCCACTGAGTAAAAGCTTGGAAAAAGGAAGAGACCGGAGTGTAGACGAGTTTCTAAAGCATCATTTTATGATTGAGGAAAAAATGATCCAAATAGAGCCTTTCTTTTCTGAAAGACTTTGAGGGGAACCGTGTCCTGTGGCCACTTGTGTGTCTTTACATGTGCATTTGAGTGTGATAGCCGTGCATGCACTTCCTTAACTCAAAGCCTGTTTCCAGGAGAGGATGTGACAAATGAGTTGACATTTTAAAGGAAGGGACTAAAACCGATTTAATTGTCTTTCATTTTAACGGGAAGAGTGAGGGCTTAAGTAAGAGAAAGCGATCTCCCCTGCTGAAGTTCAGCAGCGAGTAAGCCAAGGCAGGATTATTATTTGTGGGCTTCGAGAGCCCTGTTGGCATCTGTGAAATCAGATCCTTCGGGAGGGGCCCTGGCCTGCTCAGCTCTGCTCTCGCCTGGCTGCTGTTTACCCGCTGGGTGGTCTTGGCAAGTCATCATCACCGTAGTGCTTTATTTTCAGCTTTTCTTTCCTCATGTGAAAAAAAAAAATGGGGGTGGGGGCTTGAGGCTTTATAGCTCTAACCTTCAGAGATTCTGTGCTACAACTGGCTGTGTATTGCAGAAAGGGAGTTTTTAAAGGGAGGGTGATACTGAGAGCAGAAGAAACAGAAATGTCTTTCCCCTTCCAGGCAAACCTGAGGCCAGAGTTAGACTACTTCTCCGTAGAGCAGTCTAACTGGCATGGCTGACTCCTGGCTGGGGTGGGAGTGACATCACGCTTCACTGGATGTGATCTCTCTTGTGATGGGACTTGAGTAGGACCAGGAAGGCAAGGATCAGATTCATTTTCAGAACTTACTTTTTCCCTTCCCCCTAGGTATCAGCTTTTGGGTTAAATTTGAAATCTAAGAGTATAGTTGCTTAGAGTCACCTTGTCTGCTTTTCATTTCTTTTGCCTTTAATTGGGTTAACCTTTAGGAGGAGCTGGCATATTTGACATAACAATTTTAGGCGTATAACTAATAACATTGGTTCTCTGTTCTCATTATTTGTTCTTTGTCTTGGCAGCTCCTAATGAGCTAATGGTGGTGTTTATTTTAACTTGGGGAGGTTTGAGTTGAGATATAAAATGAGGACCAGAGAGGGAAAACCACAGCAGTTTTAAGGGATAAAATTTTAAAAGGTGAATTTACAAATCAGTCTGAATAAGAGTCTGAATAAATCCATATTAAGCAAATTATTTTTCACCGGAATGTCATGTTCTAGTTAGTTTTAGAATGCAAATGACAGGATAACAAAAAGAAATTGAGATTTCTCGTGGGCAGTCCTGGAAGGAAGTGGAAAGCAAAATTTATTACTCTTTATAATATTTGTTTATTTTGTAGAATGATAGAATCGTGAAGCACCATCAGATAATCCCATTTAACCCCCACAAAAGCTTGGTGATGTAACTAACTAGTTATCCCATTTTCAAAATGAGAAAATGGAAGCTCAGAGGAACTTTGCCTAATATGCCTGGGTTTAAACTGCCAGAGACAAGAGCAGGAGACAGGAAGCCGTCCCCCCAAACTGCGAGCACCAATCTCACCTTAGGCCCTGATCAGTTCCATGTATTCGAGCATGTTTGACCCCATCCTCTGGGCAAGTCTTTTATAATTGATTTGATACATTTTCCAATATGCTTCATCGTAGTTGAACCATTTACAGGATTTTGTTCTTTCTTAGACAAACCATTGCAACCATTTCTTTAGAAAAAATTCGAATCCATTAGCTTTCAAGTATACATCTCTATGAGTGTGTTGTTTATTTCTTTGATTGCCAAGTTGCACAAGCGGTTAGTAAGGGGTCCTTATGTTCTCTAGCTATCCATTCAGGTGGAATTGGCTCCATGCTCAATCTCTTTTGAGGTTAAAAGTTAGATGCTCTGTTTGTTTATTTTTCTGTGATGTGGCAGGTGGAACCCAGTGTCTTGTGCATGCTAAGCACGCTCTCTACCACTGAGCTACACCCCCAGACCTTAGAAGGTCACTTAAAAAAATCACAGGATACGGTGTGTGTATTTAAAAAGAGCAGATATTACTTTTGACATGAAACAAGTAAATATGTTGTGAAAACCCCTGAACAACTTGTTTGGGTTATGCTAACAGAGGCTTTTGCTCCAGCCCTCAGCACAGTGGTTGATGATCTGTTAATCTCTTTCTCTTTTATTTTACGTGTTGGTAGTGCAGCTGCCAGAACTACTTCAGTCATTTCTACTAATTCTAATAGACTCAAATCTGTTTCAGGCTAAGGAGGGAAGGTGTTGAGTTTTCAGATTGGCAAAGATGGCTGCTTCTCTGGCTCGTTCTTGGGAGCTCAGACTCTCCCAATACATTAGTCAACTGGCTTTTCTCATGTGTGCAGTGGGGTGTGGCAGCTCCCCAACAAGTCGAAAGCAAATGACTCATTGATTTGGTGCTAAAACATGATTATGCTTGCTATAATGAAAACACCCTCCAAATATTAAATCTAAAAAAAAAAAAAAACAACAAAAAAAAACACGGACTGTCTCTGGAAGACAAGTGCCTTTTGTTAAGCTAAAATTTTCCATTTCTTCATCAAACCCCAGAAGGTTCAGCATTTAGTAATCTTATACCAGATAAGATGGATATATGCTTAACTAATTAACACCTGTCTGCATGTAGATAAATAAGCCATCATCTACTCTACCCTGAGACTCAGAACACATTTAGCTGCTTGCCATGCCTCAAAGGTCTGAGGGGTCCCCCCGTTAAACTTTGGGAGGATGGATGGTGGGCTGTATCCAACGAGTGAACCATCCCGAAGTTAAATTACCTAGCAACTCTAAAGAAGAAGAAAATGAGGAGCTAATTTATCCCTGACACCTTACTATAAGCTGCAAAGGAGGGAAAAGCTCGAGACAGAGATACCAGATAAAACATTTGATATAGTGGAATTGAAATTGTCATGCTGGTCATTCTGAATAAGGCTAATGCCCCCACCTGGAGTCCAGGGTAGAAGGCAGGAATCAGCTTCCTCTCCAGAAACAGGGCTGTATCCTCCTCCCTCTGGCCTGCTTTACAAAATCATAACTGGAAAGTTCCTACGTGTGGTTTCTCATGGGCGGTATGAACGGTTGGTCTGGTTTCAGAGGTCCCTGTTGGTTACCACAACAGTTCTTTACACCCAGTGAGAGGTCATTACCTTCTAAGATTGTCCTTCCCATTTCCTTGGGGGAATTGGGTCTGCCCAGAAGGATGGAGTGGCCACCTACTCCCATCCACTTCTCTTCCTAGAATAGTTGTCATATGCTGTCCTTAGCTAGCTTTAATTTCCCCCTTTAAATGATCTAGGCCTCTCAGAGATGGTCTAAGAATTAATAGTATTGAAAATCACTCCAAGATAAGCCCAGGATATTTCTGAAAGCAACATTAGTGATAACTAGTATCCTTTTATCAAAATTAATTCTACCTTGTTAATACATATATTCAAATTAAATCTGTGTTCTACAACCAGAAAGGGGGTGGAGGCCTATGTTTTTGTTTTTGTTTCTAAATTTTTGGGTAGAGTTTCTGCCTTCATTTCAAATGTTGGTTACATACCACGTTTTATGAATATAAGATAATCTAATGAGAGCCTCAGAATGAAAAAAAAATCTTTTGGTTTGCTTCAAGAGAATTACCTTCTTGCAACACCATCTATATATCATATTTAAGTTAAGTAAATAACAATGGAAAAACATACATTCTGGGTAAAAATCTTCTTTTTCCTAGGGTATCTTTTATGTGTGCCCAGAAAAGATAAGGGACAGTTCATAATAAATATTAACTGTGCTTTTTTAGTGTCATTATGGATATTTTTATTTTATTTATGTTGTATGGAATAAACATGCATTTTTTTTATAAGAACCCTTAAGTTATTTTTAGAAAGAGGTGGGCATGAATATCCCACTCTTCTTACAGTCATGGGTAAGAGTAGGACATGTTTTAAGTCTTTTTTTGTGCTACTGTGACAGATACCGTGTGGACTGGGTACTTTCTAAGCAATAGAAGTTTATTTGGCTCACAGTTCTGGAGGCTGGGACATCCAAGACCAAGTGCTGGCACCTTGAAAGAGCCTTTGTGCTGTGTCCTGACTTGGTGGAAAAGCAAATGAGCCTGCCCAGGACGGAGGCAAAGAATTGGGCCAAACTCCCAACTTCTGCAGCCATAGCCCCCCAAACAGCTCAGTCTTATCTCAGAAGTTAAGCAGCCAGACCTAGTTAGTCCTTGTCAGTAGAAGCCCATTCTCTCCGTCACTGACCCACTCCTCTGTGAGGGCCTCTGTCTGTCCACAAGGGCTCTGCCCGACCTCTGCACCTCTTCAAGGCCTGCTGCGTGCTTACTGTGGCAGAGAAATTTCATGAGTTGTGGAGGGGCCCTGGGGTGATTGCGGGGGGTAGGTCCTGTCCTGCACTGGGCTTTCCAGTGTTGACAGCAGCTCCTATGGAGTCTCGCCGTTTTCTCCTGAGGAAGGCTGGCATTCACACTTTTAAAAATTGTAAGAAACAATGGAAAAAAAGAAGCCAGCATTTGTTCACATTCACTTCTTTACATTTTCAGAATAAGCAATTGTGCCAATTTGGGAAGTTAAGACCTTTTCATTTGGGGGAGGGGGGGTAAAAAGACTATTTTTGGTAAGGGATGGTGTCCCCATCCCTGGACAGAAAGAAAGTTAGACAGGAGGTCAGGTCACCCCTGCCCTTCACTAGGGGCCTGGCCCCTTCCACCTGCTCACAGGGGCTTTTTTCTACCTTAGAGCTCAGCCCCTTTGTGTGTGTTTTGGCCCTTTGAGTATCCTCTTTGTGAAATGCCCACGAAAAGGAAAAAAAAAAAAAAAGAAAGAAAGAAAGAAAGGAGAGGGAAAGAAAGGGAGAGCAAAGCAATTTTCAGTTTGGTTGTCTGACCTATATCCTGGACTGATCCTTATACACCTGGGTACAAATCCTTTGTCAGAAACATGTGCTGTAGGTATTTTCTTCTGCTTTGTGAGTTGCCTCTTTCACTTTCTCAATGGTGTCTTTTGTTGATCAGAAGTTCTTAATCTGAATATTGTCCATTTTTCCTGTATAGTTGGTTGACTCATTTTGTACCTTGTTTAAAAAACCCTTGTTTTCTCCAAGGTCATGACAATTTTCTCCTATGTTCCCTCCACCCCCATACTAGGGATTGAACCCAGGGGTGCTCTACCACTCAGCTACATCCCCAACTCTTTTTATTTTGAAGCAGGGTCTCCCTAAGTTGCCCAGGCTGGCCTTGAACTTGGGATCCCCCTGCCTTAGTCTCCCAGGTGGCTAGGATTAGAGGCATGCTATGGATTAAAGTTCATTTTTCCCACTTGGCTATCCAGTTGATCCAGCACCTTCCATTGAAAAGACCACCCTCTCCCGTTCACAGTAGTCACATAGTGCTATGGATGCTATTCAGTGTATGAATTTGGGGGATACCAAATGTTTGTGTCTCCCCCAAATTCATGTGTTTGAATCATCACTCCCAGTGTGATGGTGCTAGGATGGGACCTTGGGAAGATGATTAGGTCATGAGGGTGGAGCACTCATGAGTGGCATCAGTGTCTTTATAAAAGACACAGAAAGTCTTCTCCCTCTCGGTTCTCTGCCATATGAGGATACAAGTCCCTCAGAACCAGGAAGCTGGCCTCACCAACATGGGATCTGCTGGCACCTTGATCTTGCACTCTGCTGCTGGTCAGTTATACATTCTATTGTTTAAGCCCCCTGGTCAATGGTACTTGTCAGAGCAGTCTGAAATGAGGCATGAGACCTTTCATGTGTGTGTCCAGTTCGATTCCAGTGAGTGGGTTTCCATGCTGAGTGGGGCCTTCCTGTCTTGCTCAGTAGACTCCTTCTCTGTGGCGCCCTGGCCCGGGTTCTGTAGATGGTCCATAGATATCAGCTGGTTGATAGGTCTGAAATTGCCTGTAGCATATGAGCCCTTTGCCAGAGGACTAGGCTCAGAAAAGATACTCAGATTTCATTTTGAGAACAATTTACTTGGCTAGTTAATTTTATTTCTTCAACAGGTCCAAATATGGTTTTGGACCTGTCCTGATGGCCAAAGTCCTAGGGAAGACCAGAATATCCAGTTGGTTGTACTGTGTTTATTTAACTGTCTAGTCACCTGATAAATATGTATTATGGGTCTCCTATGTGCCCAGCTAAAGGTAGAACTGAAATAGTGAAATTCTTTCTTGAGTTTCTATTTTGAATTTTAGAATATTTGATATTTCTTCCTTTATAAATTAAACACTCAGCACAGGGAGAATTTTGGGAGTTTTATTTCTGGGATAGCTTTGTTCTATTATAGTTATTTAAAATTTTTTTTTGTGTGTATGATAGTCTGGGTAAATAGGCAACGAGCCTAGCAATTAGAGCTTTTATGTTGCTATCAAACTATTTTAAAACAAACACCCTGCAAAAGAAAAGAGATTTGTTTTTAAAAGTATGGTATTTCATATAGCAAATTCATTAAGCAGCTTAATACTCTTCTCACTTTCAGAATTTAATGCCAGACCCTTGACAAAGTTGAGAGGTGGGTGGAGGGAGGAGCATTTGTGGGCAGCTAGCATGGACTTGGGATACGCCAGCATGTCCTTATTTCAGATTGGATGGAAAGTGCTGCTCTTGCTCCTGGTGAACTGTCTGGGGCAAGGGGCAAGGAGGCTGCTCCTGTGGCTGCCATCTTGCTGGGTTCTACCAGGGCCTGGTTCATGTCATAGGGCCTCTCTGCTCCTTGCTCCTTAGAGGACTGTGAACTAGGAGTGGCAGGGAGTGGGCAGAGGCTCTGGCTGGTGCCATCCCCAGGCCTCGATTGTTGGAAGTGGAGGTCGCCTCCATCAGCACTTCTCGCCTCCCTCTGCCTGTTGCTGGTTGCCAGTGTTGGCAGCTCCAGAGCCTTTTGTGGACATGGGAAAGGATGCCATGGAGCTGGGTCTGCCCCTGGAAAAGGAAATAGATTACTAAGGGAACAGGGTGTCGGATGCTGTGGACTATGACCTGCTTGACAGGACTTGGATTCTCTTTCTTATTTAGTTAATGTCATCTCAGTTTTCTTTAATTTTTAGTTTCTTTCCATTGAATATTTTATGTAGCTAGGGAAACCTCACCTATCCCCAAAGCCACTAATTCTGTAACCTCAGTTATCTGGCACAGATGGAGAACCTGAAAGAAAGCAGGAGGAACTTTGGGGATCCTAGAGCTGGGCTCCTTATTTATTGGACGGAGCTGTGGGCTGTCGCTTAGAGCTTGTTTACGCTTTCTTTAGACACGATCCCAACAAGTGTGGTTTTCTGGTTTCCCAGTTCGCTGGGGTTTGGAAGCACGAGGCTCCTAGATGTAAGCCCTGGGAGAACATCTCGAAGTGACAGCTGACAGCCTGTCAGCAAGGGAGGAGACAGAATCTATAAAAAGCTCAGGAGACTGGAGCCATTTTATATAAAGAGCTCCCTGTGTGGCAGGGTCTCCCTGCCATGCAGCACAGGGGGTGCCTGATCATGGGGTCAAGTCATTAAGGACACCCCCAACCTCGTGGGTCTCTTCTAACCCATTTGTAGAGATTCTCAGAGTTTCCATGTTGGGTACATGAAATGCTTTTCTTTTGTGGGACCACTCTTTGCCTCAGGTACTAGATAAATAAAATCATTCTTCCTGTTTCCTTTGTCTCCCTTCCTTTCCCTCCTTCCTCTGTCCCCGATGGCCCTCTTCTCTCTCCTTCATCCCCTCCCCGCATGGCTGTCTCTTCTTCTCCCTTTCACTTTCTCTCTGCCCCTCCACCTGGCTCCTGCCCTTCCCCAACACAACAGGGTTTCCCACTTTTCCTTGTCTTTGAAGTTCGCACCCCGTCAGTGGGTTGCGGGTAAATGTTTAACCACTGGCTCTCAGGAAGAAAAGGCCCCCGATTCACAGCTTGTACAGATCTCCTCATGTAAGAGCTCTCTCCAGGTTGATTTCAGGCTCCCGCTGTGAAGCTGCTGAATGCGGCTGGGGAGCAGATATTTCCTCCACACAGACACGATGGATCAGAGTAACCTCAATATCCCAGATCATGGTCAAATGGAACAAAATAATTAGAAAGTGATGGGTTTTTGAGTACTTTACAACTTTGTTTTTAAATATAATTGATTGCCTTGTATGTTTATGTGGTTTAATGTTCACATTTTTAATATTACACCTTATTTAACTCGATATATCCAAGCATTACCATTTTAATATGCAGTCAACATAAAATCATTAATAAGACTTTATGCTCTTTTCAAATGACATAATCTTCCATGGTAGTTAGGGGTGATAATGTGACACATTTGGACCAATGAGATGAAAATGGAATTCATTTTATGGAGCTTCTGCATAAAAATTTAATGGTAGCTGATTCTGTTGACATGGGAACTTTAGTCCTTGCCCTGACTTCCTAATATGTAAGTAGAAGGGGCCAGGACAGTTAAAAACAAAAACAACTAAAAAGGTTCATCTGTGGCGTCTTTGAACTGTTGAACAAATGCCAATATCCATCTCCCTTGGACTTCTCCACATGTGGAAGCAAAAAGCCCTATTTGGTTCTGTAACAGCTGTTAAGAACTATATTCCACCAGATTTGATTCCATTTTTTAAATTTACAAACAAAGTGGAGTGTGACCATTATGTGAAGATTTTTTTAAAATTGTGCCATTATTACTAACAACCATTTACTATTAAACTGTCCTTGGTGCAAGGTTAGGATACATGGAATACTTTTGAATACAGTTAACTTGGGGTCAGCAATCATGTGGTGAAATGGAGAAAGTGTTACTGTTAGCCACAGTAAACCCATCCCTGACAGAGAAGATGTCCTGTGACCAGACTCCTGCATATGGTGAGGGCACAGGACAAGGGTGTACTGAGTGGAGAAAATTCTAGGTAAACAAAAGCAAAAGTGCAAAAACCTGTTTAGGAAGAAATTGAAAGTAGAATTCCTTTTAAGTTGTAAATTGCTAATTCTACATATCAGACATTCTCAAATCCTAGTGGCAAAACATTCTGTGTACAAGTGTGCGCTTTGGGTAGCATTTAGTCGGGGGTGACTCATGAGGAATCAGCCAGGTGGCCAACTGAGGCTGGAGTGTCCACTGTCCAGACGCCTCACTCACATGCTCAGGGAACTTGGGGCTGTGGCCACTGTGCCAGTTCCTCAACATATAGGCTTTGCTATGTGCTACTTCAGTTTCATTGCAGTAAGTGACTGGGTTCTAAGTGAACATTTAAATAAAATCAGGGAGAATTTGTTGTATCATTTACAATAACTTGGACTTGGAGGTCACATGGCGTCCCTTAGGTTCTAGTCCAGCTCTGTCCACAGTTCAAGGAAAGGAGACATTGCAGCTCACCTTCTATGGGAGGAAGGTGGAGTCAAGCCTGGCAGTGGGAAAGGGAAGTGGAATGGGAAGTAGTGTCGAAGCCAATCTGGGAAATATAATCTGCCACCTGAGAAGGAAAAAATATGGGTGACGAGAACTGAATTCAACAAATATTCTTTGCACTTTTGCCATGTGCTGGATACCTTTTGAAGCTCCTGTGACACCAAAGTGAGCAAAATGAGACAAAAAAAAGTCAGTTTCCTTCCTATGGGTTTTATTTTCTAGTGAAATGAGTGGGAAGAATGAGGTTAGAAAGACAGAGCCTTGGAGGTCATGGAAAGGAATTTCTTTTTTTTCATGATAGGGAATTTGAATTTGGTGTGCAAGTATGATGTCTTTTTCTGTAAGGAAGTGATATGATCTTATTATTTTTATTTTATTTATTTTTATTTATCTTATTATTTTTATTGTTCACTTTTATTTGGCATATTTTTTCAAAGTACATTTAAATTTTTTAAAAATTTTCTTTTTTGAGCAGTTTTAGATACACAGGAAAGTTGAAGAGAAGGTAAATTTCCCACTCACCTTCTACCCCCCCATGCTCCCCCACTAGCAACACCCCAACCCCCCACAGAACAGTACATTTGTTATAATCAATGAACCTATATTGATAAACTGTTATCACCCACATTTCATATTTTACATAGGGTTTACTCTTGGCATTGTACAAATGTGGCTTTGGACAAATGTATAATGACATGTATCCACCATTATGGTATTGTACAGGACAGCTTCACTGCCCGATAGATTCTCTGATTACCGCGTTTAACTGTCAAATTGTAAACTTTCTAAAAATTTAACATTTGCCTCCACCACACACCATTTCTCGGCCCCTGCACACCACCGCACATGTGTAACATCCGATAGCTGAGGGAGGCCTTGTGATTTTATTTGAGCTCAACAATCTAAACTCTATAAGAGAATCCCAGGAGCTCAGAGGTTTAAGAGACCCTTGCAATGGTCGCTTCTGACCTTTCTGGCTGACACATAGATTCCATCCACAGTCTGGTAAAAGGATCTCCCAGGCTACCGCTGCTCAGATTTCGCATGTCCCCACGCAGAATTCATGATTGACATACGCATTTGAAAGTTAGGGGACCTTCTTTAGGCCATGAACCAAGGCTGGAATTTAATTCCTTCCTCTTATTCCTCTCTAATTTTATTCTCATGAAAACAACCATATTCCCAATTTCATTATGTAGAACAAGATATATTTATGTAGGGATTAATTTAATTAAGTAATATCAACCATTGTTTATTCATGCTTCTTAGGTGGTAGGTGTTCAGGATTTCTCTCTTCTTCTCCCGTGAAGAATTTATTTTGTTCATTCAACAACCATCTATAAAGGCATTCATTATATATGTTGTCTAACATATTATATATATTATAACATATATATGCTAACTAAATCTATATGTATATATGATTATATTGTATATGTATATATAAAGTATATATAATATATATGATTTCCTGGGGCTGATGGGATCAGACAGCTTTATATTAGATCTCTTTAGCCCTAGGTTTTGGTACTTTTGTGACAAGATGAAGTTCCTCTATAGAGCTGCATTTTTGCATGCATGTGTTTCTGCCCTAGACCCTTCATAGCCTGCTGTATGAGGTGCTGGGGTACCCTGGAAGCACACCCAGCAAGCAGGGCCAAGTCCAGACTGCAGGTCTGCTGCTCACTAAGTGGGTGATTTATTCTTCATTTAGACTCTTGAGAACTGATGTCATATATATATATATATATATATATATATATATACACACACACACACACACACACACACACACACACACACAAACAAACACACACACACACACACTTTAATGAAACTTTGGTTTATTATGGGCCTTAAAATAGAAGCTTTTTCTCCTGAAGATAAAGTTCTTTGAAAATGCTATCTGACCCCGCTCCTGGTGGGCAGTTGCTGTACCAGGAAGCAGAGTGTGTGGGGTGTCTTAATCGGTGGGGAGATAGCTTGTGACAAAGAACAGAATGTAAGCCCAGTAACCTGAGAGGACAGTCAGCCGCTCCACATCCCTGAGGCCAGATTTAACTGGAGGGATTAGTCCCATGGCCGGTTGCATGCAGGTTACAAGGTCAGGCTCATAGTCAAGCTCTGGCGCCTCCTGGGCCTTCCCATCTGCCGTGTTGCTTTGTATGCCCATCAGTCAACTCATCACCTGGATTCCAAGCTGGTGGGGCTTGCTTCATGGATCACACAATAAGATTGCAGGATTTTGTGCTTTGAAATAATTTCAGATTTAAAGAAAATTTGCAAAGGTGGTGCATAATTTCCCTATGTGCACTTCACCCAGCTTCCTCTAATGTTAACATTTTCTATAACTTTGTACATTTGTCCAAACTGAGAAATCCACAGTGGTCCAGTGCAGCTAAGCTGTAGTCTTTATTCAGACTCCCTGGGTTTTTCCTCTACTGTCCCATTTCTCTTCCAGGCAGCACATTGCATTTCGTGGGTTTTGTGTGTCCTCTTCCCATGTTCTGCTAACCTTTGAACCTTCTAGTCTGGTCCCTTGTTCCCACCCTTCTTGTCTAGTCTGACTAGTGCCTGGGCCCAGCCCCTTACCACCCACAGGTACACTCCTGCACATTGTCTCTGGGCTCCTGTCTCCAGATTCTCCCACTGTGAGCTTCCCAGAGCACAGAGTGAACCTGCACAGAAGAGCTCTTCTCAGGTGGCTCAAACTATCCCTGAACAAACTTCCAACCACATCCTGCACCACTCCGGACTCCAGCCCTCTTCTGTGGAAGGTAGATCTCCTTGACACTGCTCAGTTCCTAACATGCCCTGTTCTTAGCATGAGCTCCTCACGTATTTTGTCTCCTTCAGTCTCTAGTACCCATGAGGGACAGCAGCTGGGGACCTGAGGGAGGGTTAGTAACTGGCTAACAGTCGCCAGCTAGCAGGAGGTTAAGGATTGGAGTATTTCTGATCTCAGACCTCACACTCTCAGCACCCCAGTATCTCACTGCAAATTTGAAATAGTCTCATAATTTCCACTCACACCATTTCCAGAATCCCCCTTCTTCAAACCTTCTTTTCTCTCAGAATCCTGCCTGTTCTCTGAATTCACACTCCACGGTTCTTTCATAATAGACTGGAATTGGTTTGCTTATTTAGAACTTCTCTTCCCACCACAGCTTCCTTAATGCATAATGGACAAATAGAAATTATATGTATTCACAGTGTACAATGGGATGCTTTCATCCATCTACATATGGTGTAAAATGATGCAATTAAGGTAACTAGCAACATACATCCCCTTACAGACTTACCGTTTTGGGGTGAGAACACTTACTATCTTAATATTTATAAAGAAATGATAATATTTATTAAAAAAATGCCACAGGTCCATTGGGCTGGCACTTGCCGTCTGCGGCCCATGGTGCAGTTTCTTACATCTGTGTCGCTGATCTTCTCAATTTGACTGTAAGTTCTTACAGAGTAGGAACTTTGTTTAATAATATAGTATGTCCTCCCAAAGCCTGGCAAATATTCAGTGTTCAGTATATATGTTTTAAATAGGTATGATTCCCTGGAAGACCATTTGACAACACATGGTGACAAGAATGTTTCTTTTTTGGTTTTATTCTTTTTGAAACATTGGTTTCAGCATGGATTAAGTTGTTGTAATGACATTTACTCTCTGTTGAGCAAATAATAAAACCTAAAACAACAATAACACTAATAGCTCAGCATTTGTGATGTGTGGGGCTCTGTTCTGCAAGGCCTTTCTGTGTCAACTTATGTCATCCACTTGTGAAGTGGAGGCTACAGAAATCCTCCCTACCCTTGGTTTCACCTCCCACAGTTTGAGTTACCTGCGGTCAATTGTGGTCCAAAAATAGTAAATGGAAAATCCCAGAAATAACTCAGACAGTTTAAAGTGTGTGTCTTTCTGAGAAGTGTCATGAAATCTTGCTCTGTCCCACCTGGAAGGTGAATTGTCCCTTATATAGCATATCCATACTGTATTTGCTACCTGTTACCCATTGAGCCATATTGTTAGTCACTTTGTAGCTGTCATGATTATCGGGTTGACTATCACAGTAGTACGGTACTATTTTCAGGGAACCCTTGTTTCACTTAATAATGACTCCGAAGCAGAAGAGTGGTGATGCAAAGGAGGCACCAGGCAGAAGACATGGAAAGATTAACTCTGGTGCCCTGTGGCAAAGATGAAGAGGCACAAAGGAAAAAACACAAAATATGTAGGGTTTGGGACTATTGGCCATTTCAGGAATCCACTGAGTCTCGGAACTTGTCCTCTGTCTTCTGTGTTACTAGCCTCATTTTGAAGATGGATGTTCAGGAACTTTCTGAGAGCTGCCAAGTTGGTGGTAGAGCCGAAGTTTCTGCTATGGGCTTTGTCTTCTGATCTTCCTTGGTGGGGTCTTTGCCCACAGAGGTTTCAGAAGTACCTAGAATGTGCCTTTTTGTTTGTTTGTTTTTGGAAAATCACAGTGGTCATGTACTGAGGATACAAAGCTTTGATATGTTGAATACATTTTTGGGAAAGTGAGTCTTTTTAATACTGTGAGCCTTTATACATATTGAACTCCTTGCTACTTATGACTGGCTGGTAATTTCCTTTGCAAAGTATTCTTTCATCAATAAAAAGTACTAGCAAGCTCCTGAGGACTCCTTTCTAAATGCAAGAAAGTTCCTTTGACATTTCCCCAGTGGTGGCCTGGTCAGCCCATGTGTGGGAGGTTGGTAAACTCCAGAAGGTCTTGCTTTGTCTGTTTTCCCTGAGCCAATGAGTAATTGTTTCACAGCACCTACCTGGGTGGTATTGGGTACATAGCACATGGCTTTTTCTTGGGAGGTGGGGGGGACTGGGGATCAAACTCAGGGCACTTGACCACTGAGCCACATCCCCAGCCCTATTTTCTATTTTATTTAGAGACAGGGTCTTACTGAGTTGCTTAGTCCCTTGCTTTAGCTGAGGCTGGCTTTGAACTTGTGATCCTCCTGCCTCTGCCTCCTGAGCTGCTGGGATTACAGGCATGGGCCACCACGCCTGGCTAACCTATGGCTTTTGACTGTGCTGGATTTAGGGCTGATGTTTTCCTCCGCAGAATCAGTTAAAATAAAACCAGGATGCATTTCCTGGTCTGTTTTGGAACATGCAGCTTAAACTGCCGACGCAGCATACTGTGGTGTTTCAAAGTCCTGCGTGGCTGGGCAGCCCTGTTTGTTACAGCAGGCCCAGGATTTCTGAGATTCTCTGGTGGTAGGCTCTCTACACCTGCCATTCCTTAGTTAGAAGCTACTCTACCCAAGAAGGGTTCAGAACTCCACAGGGGCTATTGAGAACCCTGGCCTGACATGGTCTTATGTTCTTAAGACTCCCTGTCCTGTGGGGTGATTCCTTAATTACCTGTTTCTTAGGGGTTCTGGTTTCTTAGGATTAGGGTGAAAGGGAGGGACCTTGTTGGCACCACGAGGTGATGGAGTGTGGGTTGGCCCCCTTGACACACCCTACTGGCCAGGCTCCTCCCTTTCCACAGGGGTGCCCATGGCCTCTTTGAGCTCTCTAGCTTGGAATGGCTTCTAAAAACAAAACTCTGGACAGGATGCCATGGTGCAGAGTGTCTGACTTCCTTGGAAGCCACCCCTTGCCTCGTTTCCTGCATCATGGCTTTAATATCCTTCCGATTAAGCTGAACTTTCCCCTGGATTGACTGTCTTAGCACCACAAGAACAGCATCCTGTTTCCATCTATGCTGTCTCATCCAAAATACCACCTAAGTTCCGGGCTCAAGAAATGTGAGACTGTCCTCAGTTTATCCGAAGGAATTGTTTAGCCTAATTAATGTTCTGCATCTTCCTACTGATATTTGGGTAGATAAGTACTTGGTGTTTCTGGGTCCAGTGGAGTTTTCTCATCATCTTCAAACAGTCCATATTCCAGCAAATCTCTGGAAACTCACAGAGGTAGGGATTTTCTTTAAGCTCTCAGGAGTGAGGTCTGAGGTAGTAGGGGCAGGGCCCTGCCTTTGCTACATGGGCCTGAGTTTGGCAGAGGACTTGAAGGAGTGTCTTCAATAGGAGACTCGTGTTTGTTGTGTGAGGATGCTGAGACAGGGAGGTGGGTTTGCTTCAGAGAGGCCACTCAGGAAAGTAGGATAAGAGGCCACTAGGAAAAGCCAGTTCTGTGCGGATGAGTGATCTCACCTTCCCCTGTGTTCTGACTTGGCCTTCACTCTCTCTCCTCCTGTTTCCTGTGCTCCTGACCCATGTCCTGTTTGCTGCCTCCCTTTTACCAGAAATCCTCATGTCCATGTTTCCCAGCCTGCAAACCTGACCCTCACTCTCAAGGATGCCCTGCAGCTGTGTGGATGATCTTGACTCTGAGCAACCCTCCAAGCACGGCTGAGCCATCTTCGCAGTCAGCAGAAAGGGCCCGGGTCCTCCTAACTGCACATCCGTGTGACAGGAGAGATGCACTCGGGATTCCACAGAAACTGAGACACACTGCTTCTCTACCTGCAGTGGCTGCTTGTGTGAAAGGGTCTGGGGAAAAGAGGGAAAACGAAGTGATAGTTTGGGCCCGTATATGGGTCTTGCTTCATGGAGTGAGCATCAGGGCCAGGTCTATATTGGGAAGAGAACTATTTTGGTAGATAAGTGGAAATTCTTAGGAGTGTGCCCAAGGCCTGGAACCTGTCTGTCAACACACAGGGAATAAGCAGGGGTGTGTGTGCAGAGTCCTAGGACTGGCCTTGGGGGCCCTGGAGCTTCTGTGAGGACATGTTGATGTCACTGTTAGCCATGCCTTGCCTGCCCTTCCCCATCTTTCTCTGCCCAGCAGGGTTGGGCCTACACAATGTGTGGGGTGCACATACATGAGCACCTGTCCCTCCTTGCCGCCCCCAGATTCCCAATTCTGTGTGCTTCTTGGATTCCAGTTTGTCCTGGCACCCTGTGATGGAGAGGTAGAAAGTGGGTGGGGGAGTTATTTTAACTGGATTAATTGGACCTGTAACCGAACCCCAGGGACCAAATCTGCACAATGACTCTCTCAACCAGTAGGCTAGGGACAGACTCATCACCAAGGTGCCATATTTTTAAACGACTCTGGGTTGTTTAAACAAACTTGGTTTGTTTCATCTGTTTTTCCTCGTTAAGGTGCCGTTTGCCCTGTTCGTGGTATACTGTCCAATTTCTTGTTGGCTAGTGTCTTCCCTTGCCTGTGAAAGGGCTTTTCTCAGATGTCCTTTTCTCAGATGTATAGGACTGCAGTTTCTTAGGGGGCTTGTGTGAGTGTCCCCTGGTTCCAGATGCAGCCTCTGGCCCCTGTACTCCCCCAGACACAGTGGGTTGTTGTACAGAAGCTCGCTCGTGCCATTTGCATCCTCCTGGTAAATCTGCATCCTGTGGTCGCATGAGCCTCACTGCCACGTTTCCTGGGCCCACTTGAGAGCTGTGGAGGGAGGTCTAGATGCAGGTCCAGCTGGTCTGGCCTGTGTTGGAGGCTGGACAAGTGCAGGCAGAGGGGCCCCTCAAGGGACAGCGGGGACAGTGGAAGCTGCCTGTGTGGGCCGACTGAGGAGAGTCTCTGGGGAGAGACTGAAGGGGAGAAGGTGGTGCAGGGAAGGATTGGTTGTGCTGCTCTGCCGAACCCGGAGCTCAGTTCTTTCACCTGGGCAAAGTCGACACAGCTGACTTGCCGACCTACTGTGAGTCTCAGCAGAGGGATGTCTGCTATCTCCCAGCTGCTTTGCTGAGATTTTTGTGGGATCATTAGGAATAAAATCAGTCTTAGCTTTCAGAGTTGTCAAAGGATACAAAACACTGTGTCAGAAACACTAACAGGGTCCGCAGGCCACTGTTTAGTCATTACTGTGAATAGCAGTGATGATGTAGGGGAGAGAAAGACAGAGGGGGAGAGGTTGATTGATTGATTGATTGATTGATTGGGCTTTCCTGGAATGGTATCTGACCAGGAAGCATCTAAGTGACTCTCCAACATTCAAATTTTCAAATCTCCCAGGTGACAAATTTCTTCATCCATAGGAAAGGGAAGGAGGCGCATGCGTGCACCCCTTGGGTGAGCCCCTGAGTGAGCAGGCACCGAGGTGAGTGCGCTGAGGAGGCGGAGCCAGGCAGCTGTGCTGTCGGGGTTAAAGCTGTCACCGGGAGCAGAGAAGTACTTTTCAAAGCTTGGGTCTACTTGACCAGATGCCCCACAACCTACTTTCTCCTGGAAAGAAGGGAGGCCTGTGGAATCTACTGGTCCTGGATGAGAACCCCTGTGGGGAGGGAAGGGCAGGGCCTGCCTGCGGAGCCTGCACCTCACAGTGAGGGCCCCAGAGGATGGCCCACGTCAGAGAGCCAGATGGCGTCTCATCCCTTGACTTGGCCACGGGGTCTTCTGAAAAGGAAACTAATTGCAGATTTGCCCTTCATCAGGATCTCGATTCCCAACATTCTGTCTTGTGCTAAATCTCTGCCATTGGTTTCCTGGGCTATTAAAAAACATTGGTGATATCCATTGTAAGATGGAACAACTTTTTTATCAAAGTGTGGCTGTGGCAAAACTGAAGAATAATATACAAGCATAATATGTAAGAAAGACCAGGGCGTAAGTCCCAACTTAAGTCACACAATATGACAGTGTGACCTTGCTGAAGTCTCTCAGCCTCTTTGTTCTTTGGTTCCCTCATCTGTAAACTTGGTGTGTGGTTTGGGAGGTGGTAATACAAGGGAAGCTGTGAGACTTAGCTAACATGATTACGTCACGAAGACTTTAGCACAGTATCTAGTAGATAGAAGTGGTCACTGAGTGCCAGTGATTATTGCAATTGAGACAGAATAGCACAGATTGGCACAAGTCTTGGCCTCTAGCTGTGTAACAGTGAGCAAATACCTAAACCTCCCTGTCTGAGCCTCAGCTGCACCTACAAAATGAAGGAAGCAGTCTGCTGAGCTGTTTGGAGTGCTGTATTTTTATTTCCCAACAAGGACTAGATCAGGGGTTCTAAGAAGGACCCTGGATGTGAGTCTGGATCACTAGAAAAATGCATCAGTGTCCTTGTTCACTTGACGGTGCATCCAAAATAGGGACAAAATGTCAAAGTTGAGGTTTGTAGGCAAGAGCAAGAAACACTAATTCCTCTCTTAGGGACTAAAGTTCACATTTACATTTAATAGCTGGCTGATATATTTTTTGAGGAGTGAAATTTGGCAGCTCTTTCTTTGGAAGGGCAGTAGCTGACCACTTGAGGTGTGTGAAGGTGTGTAATTGGAGGGATTGCCTGCTCTGGCTCCAACCTGGAGGTTATTATTATTCATAAATGCTTTTCAGGAAGTGGGACCCTGGTGGGTATCTCCCCCTTCCTTTCTACTTTTGAATTCAGATTGGCTTTAGAGAAGACATTTTAGTAATGTAGTAAAACATATTTAACTGTTAGTTCCCAATGTTCTTTTCAGTCCTCTTATCTCTCCACTTTTACTATATTTCTTTTTTTTTTTTTTTTGGTACTGGGGATTGAACCCCAGGGGTGCTTAACTACTGAGCCACATCCCCAGCCCCTTTTTATATTTTATTTAGAGACAGGGTCTCACTGAGTTGCCTAGGGCCTCGCTAAGTTGCTGAGGCTGGCTTTGAACTTGAGCTCCTACCTCAGCCTCCCGAGCTGCTGGAAGTACAGGCATGTGCTCCTGTGCCTGGCCTTTTACTGTATTTCTTGTCCCCCAGGTGATCCACTTCTCCAATCAAAACATGTCTCCTTGCCCATTTTTATGAGTTGTGTGTGTGTGTGCATGTGTGCATCTTATGTCTTAATTAGGAAACATGTCACTTGTGAGTCTAGCCTTGTTTCCAACCACAGTACAATGATTTGTCCCTTTGCTGCTTGTCCCTTGCTGGAGAGCTGAGCCAGGTTCATTTTGGGTCTGTGTGAGCCATCTTTCTGACAAACAGAGCATACCTTTCATGTATCTTTGTTAAAATCTTTTATTAACTGTGGCTTGATTTATTTGTGATTTGGGGCTGTGACAGACTTTCCTTTTCATTGCTTCTCTAATTTGACTTGAAATAGAATGGCTTTCTGCAGTAAATGGTTTGCAGTATGTTTATTTTCTCCTTCTTCTTCCATAGTAGTTGCCAGTTGAAGTGGGAAATAGGATTCAGGGGTGGAATAAGAATGAGTTTTTTCTGGAAATGCTGGGTGTCAAATTGGCTACAAGCTAGTTAATTAGCTTGGGTGTCAAAGATATTAAAGAAACTTAAAACCTAGTCTTATCATTTGACTAAATTCAGGCATCTTCATCAAATTGTTGTGTGTATATGTAGATCTTCAGCTTATGGTCAGCAACGTAACAATTTTGGTTAGCATAATGTCTAAGGGCATACTGTACATCTGGATCTGCTGTGTTCCAAGTTGTATATCTTGGGGTAAATTATTCAACCTCTCTGTTTTTATCTGCCCAGGCAGTGAATAACAAGATACTACAGACTGGATAGCTTAAGTAGCATTCATTTATTTCTTATGGTTCTGGGAGCCCAAAAGTCCATACCAAGGTGCCAGTAGGTTTTGGTGTCTTGTGAGGACCTGCTTCCTAGTTTGCAGATGGCTGTCTTTTCATTGTGTCCTCACATGATGGAGTGAGATCGTCTCTTTCCTTCTCTTATAAGGCACTAACCCCATTCACATGGGCTCCACCCTCATGACCTAATTACCTCCCCAAAACCCTTCCTCCAGATAGCATCATGTTATGTTGGACATTAGGGCTTCAGTATGAGTTTTGGAGGATGCAGGCATTTAGTTCATAGCATCCTTTTTGCTCAACTATAAAATGAGGATAATAAAGGCATGAACCCATTTTAGAGTGTCATTCTGAGGGCTCCATGAGATAATATATGTAAGGTGCCTGTCACTAAGTAAGCACCACGTATGATAGAAATCCATAAGTACTCATTTAAAATACAAATGTTCTACAAGGTTTCAGATTATCATTTCATGATTACCATGGTGCATTAGATTTTTTGCACTTGAAAGGGAGTGATTTTTTTTTTTATTTTAAGGAGTTATCTTGGACTATTAGCAAGCAATTCTGGCTGATGTTAGCCTTGAACTTTACTTGAACTTTCTGTAGTACAGTTAGCACTGGATTAAAAGAAAATGAGTTGTTTAAGATGTATTTATAAATTCAACTTTATCTCTCTACCACTATGGAAAAGAAGTATAATAAAAAATAAATATATGTTCTCTTAGAAATTCAGGGAAATTTAGTGTTGAGAAAAAGTCTTTCAAATGTCGTGGTTCATGGAGAGTTATGATGAATCTACTGCTTATCTCTGAATGTGGGTTCTATCTGAGTCACCAAACTGTGATATCTCTTAAAGTAAGTAAGTGCCCCAGAAAAGTTTCAATGATATATGCATAATCTTGTGGTGGCACATTTATAAGCATATTTATTTTCAGCATCTAAGAAAAACAGCAGTGACTTGCTAGGGTGTGATGCTTACTTTATGATAGTTTGTACGTTTCCCAAGCTTTGAGTTGTCCCTTTTGAAGACATTTAAGTGGCTCTTTTGGCTTTTGAAGAAGGATTAGTTAGATATGAACACCTGGTGAGCTAACTGGAGCAGGTCAGATGTCACCTCGAAGTTAATATGTGGACAGCTTAGTAACTCATTGGTGGGAATGGCCATTTGTCCTCGTGTACCTGCTGGGCAGGCATTCTGGGTAGTACTTATTGTGAACATGGAGGACTCAGCTGTGGCTGATCGTGTCTTTGGGCTGAAGTAGTCCTTTTATTTTTTAGTTGTAGTCAAACACAATACCTTTATTTTATTCACTCTTATGTGGTGCTGAGGATCAAACCCAGGGCCTCGAAAATGCTGGGAGAATGCTTTTACCGTTGAGCCACAACTCAGCCTCTGAGGTGGTTCTTAAATGCAGTAGAGGGCTGTCTCCTGCCCTGCTTCCAGGCAAGCCTGATGTCCCTGAGCTGACACATCCAGCCATTCTGGGAAACATGGCTGCCAATCCCTTTGCCTTCTCCCCCACCCCATCTTTTTATGGCCACATGGTGGGTTTTGCTATTAATCATGTTTGGGGGAGAGTGTACTTTGAGCCAGAGGTGAGGATAAGTGACCTGTGTTTTGCCCCCTCTGGGCCCTCACCCCCAGTTTATGTCTTTTTTCTGCACTAGGTAAAGGCCCCTCGGGAGCAGCCACTCCACCAGTTTGTTTACGGTTGCATCCCAGAGTGTAAGACAGTACCTTGCACATAGCAGGTGCCCCCCTCCCCCAATCTGTGAATGAGTTAACAAGTGATTGGTTTTATGTCTTGGAGCAAACTGGACACACATGGGTAGCCACACAGCCTGGCTGAGATATTCTTGACCATTGGGCCTAGTCTTTCTACATCCATTGAGGGTGGGATCAACTAATTCCCCTTCCATACCCTTCGTGCCGGTGGTTTCAGCCAGGATCTCTTCTTAGCCCAAAATAGCATCTGTTGTGGACTCTTGGCTATCATAATTTGTGACAGGGTATGTGACAGGGAAAATAGGTTTATTTAACTTAGTTTCAGAGGATGAAAGGCCAAGATTGGGTGGCTGCATGTGCTCAGCCTCTGGTGAGGGCCATGTGGTAGTGGATGATATCACAGTGGCAGGAACACGTAGGGGAAAGAGAAGAGATTGCATGGAATGATAAGAAGCCAGAGATTCAGGGGACTGACTCAGTTTTTGTAACAACTCACTCCATGGGAACTAACTGGGATCTCAGGAAAACCGTCAATCCCTTCTGAGGGCCATGTTCCCAGTGACCTAATTACCTGCACCCAGCACCACTGCTTAAAAGGATCAATCACTTCCTACAGGACCTCACTGAGGGCCAAGCTTGGGTCTGTCCAAAGCACAGCAGGGTCTTTCTTGATTCCAGATTAACCTTAATCACACCCAATTTCTGCTGTAGTGTTCCTGAGTCCCTGCTTTTCAGCTTGGCTGGGCTGCTTTGGGCAAGTATTCAACTTCTTTTGATTTCCCTCTCCTTATCTCACTGAGGCTGCCTGTCTTATAGGGTGGCTGGGAGGATGAGAGGGTAATGCTGTCAGCTCTGACCACGTGTGGGGCCTCCACACACACATAGAGGCTCCTCCTGAGACCCTGCTACCTCTTTACCCTGGCCAACTTTGCTCATCTTGCTATGGACCCTCCACACACTAACCACAGAATGTCCAGCATAGTCCTCTGATGCCCCTGGCTTCTAGCCCAACATCTGACAAACAGTGCATCAATAAATAATTATTGATTGGAAGGTTCTAGAGTTGCCTGCCCAACCCTGCTGCTGGGCGTGGGGCTCAGGGCTTTGCATTGTGACGGCTACAACTGCATAATGGTTCTGCAGCCTCCTCATCTGCAGTGAGAACCCAGTGATCATTGATAAGTCCACTCAGTGTGTCAGTTAGCATAGGATACATTGTGTCACAGTCCAGAGCCACCCCAAGTTTCAGTGGCTTAACAACCAAGTTGCGTTTCTCACTCATGCTGAGCAGCTGGCTGGTGTGGGATCTGCCTCCACTGCCACTCAGTGACCCAAGCTGGTGGCGCTCCATCTAGACTCGAAGAGAGAGCAAGGTGAAGGAAACTGAATTTATTCAGGACCGAGCTGGGAATTTGCATATGTAGGATATGTCGCTGTGATGGATTGGTTATAGGCAGATCTGGGGTGCGAAAGGAAGATGGGTTTACAAAGGTAAAATGAGGAGGATTATATAAATTGTTTTGAAACAATTGTGCTGGGCTACAAGGATTAGTAACAAGGGTGGTACCAGTCCAGGGTTTAATAGGCAATTCCTGAACAGATATCCTTGTAGAGGTGACCTTTGTGCAAGGGTCTGGCTTCCTGTATGCGGATGTTTGATGGGATCTCTTGCACAAGTTCCTGATATCGGGCAAAGTGTGCATGAGGAACTTCCCTCAAGGCCTCCTACTCTGTTTTACTAGGTTTGACATAAGTAACCTCATTTTTATTCTGACCAGTTTCACAGTGGTCATGCAAAGCACCCAGCTGCTCCTAAGGTTCCCAGCAGGAAGTGCTCACATTGCCTCTGCCCTGGAGTTCATTGGCCAAAGCAAATCACACAACCCTTGGAGTCTAACTTCAGAGCACCGACCTACCCTGTGCCAGGAAGGAGGCCACCAGAATATTTGGGTGTAGCCCTAGTGGCTGCTGTGACCAGAAGGGGACTCTGCTGATAGACAGAGGGCTCCCTCATTGTTGGTAGCACTCCCCCTGGGGATTGTTCTTGCCACACTCCACCCTCATCTTAACTAGTTACTTTATGGAGTCAAGGAGAGAAGATATTACAGGAAGCTTAACAAAGGCTTTGCTTTTTTGAGAAGGTCTTTAAAGCCTTCAGGAGCCATTTTCCATCTATTTGGAGGGTACAATTCTACTACCCGAACAGCAAATGTCCTGCATAATCCAGAGCTAGGCCTCAAAGGGGGAGCGTTTTACGGGAAAAACCTTTCAGTTAATTATTTTATGGACATTGGCTGAGCTTCACTGCATGAGATGAAGCTGGGAAAGTTGATGGGGTCAGACCATAAAAACCTTGTGGGCCACGGGAGGAAGTCCAAATGAGAACCATCAACACAGGGAGTGAGGTGGTCAGGTTTGAATATTTTAAATCATATTTATTCGTTTTTTACTTTTTCTGTGCTTTACTTTTTGGAATGATTTATATTCCCACAGCTAATTCCTTTCTGCAGTATTGATGTTAACCCTAAAGGTGTATTTTACACTAAGTAACAACAACACATTTAAAGGTGATTCTTTTCAATATTTTTCACTCACAAAGAAAGTTCAACAATATAAAAAAAGGAGTGAAATATTGTGTTCTATCAGTTTTCATCACTTATGAGAAAGATCTGTTTCTTATGATAGTTTCTTATTTCGTTAGGTGATTGCTATTGCTTTCTGTCAATTTTTTTTTTTCAAAATTGAACTTTGTGTTTATGTACTGAAGGCCTTGAGAGTTCCTAATTTAAGTAGATTAATGTACTTCTGGGTTTTTTGGTTTTTGGTGGGATAATCTATGTATTTGATTCTTCCTTCTTTTGCTAATAGCTTAATTAAATGGCCAGACACGTTTTTTGCTACACATTCTAAAACCATAAATTTTGTTCTTAAGTGATCACAGGCAGATTAGAATTCTAAAAGGACCCTGCTACCCTGTGGAGAACAGCCTGAAATGGGCAGTTCTGCAGGTCAGGACAGAGCTGGGTGGCCTCACAGGAGAGTGAAAGGTGGTCACATTGGCCACAGGGACAGGGAGTGACAGGTAGATGCAGGTGCTCTGCAGGCAGTGGCTGTTTGCTCAGGGCACACTGGCCTGGAGGGCAGGTCCACTTGGAAATTGAGATGGAAACTCAGAAGGTTGTCTGGTGGGGGACAGAACAAAGGGTTACCTTCTTACGGCACATTTTAATTAACCCATGTTCACTCATTTACGTCTTATAAGTTCTTTTTTCCTGTACATCCCTGAGGTCAATCCTTGAGGGTGAGTGCAACCCCTTTTCTTCAGCAGTGCCAGGTGACAGTGATACACATTGAGCCTTTGGTACTACTCCACCCCACTTCATGCATTTCTTTATTATTTCTTTCTGTTGACACAGTACTCCTTCAGAGAGAAGTCACTTGCAGTAGAGCAGATTTCAGTGGTCTTTGGTGACTGAGTTTACATGCTGGTCCCATGAGTTTTGGTAAACTCAGTCACCAAAGACCACTGAAATCTTTAAGGGATTTCAGGTGACTTTAAGGGATTTCAGGTGACTCTGGTCTCTTGATTGGATGAGGAAACAGTTGGGCATCCTTGGCTGGGTTTGGAAACATTCTGATCTCCTGGTGGATGGTTGGGAATATATTCTTCTCTCATGTGCAATGCATAATCAAACCATCTTTCCCGTTGGAGGAATTTCTCGTGATGGTGAATCTCATCATTTCAGTAGTGATTATTTTAGCTTTTCTTTCAGCAGGAACATTTTTTGACCTTGTATTTTAGGACCACCCCCATTTGGAACTCTTCAAACCTCTCCTCAGACTGACACAAAATGCCTTGTTGTCCAACATGCCTCTGGATGAAGTTTGCAAGCTGTAGATACCTTGAGGCCAACTGCCATGCTTGGGAATCCTGACTGTGGCTAGTTCTAGAAAGAAGCCAGCATCTGCTGCTCCTTCCTCCTGTTCTTTTGAATGGAATAGCACAGATCTGACCTGGGTTGTAACAACCCCTGCCCCATCCTCTACAAACACAGAACACCCAGGAATCTACAGGAAGGTGAAGTCCAGGACAGCCACTGCTTGGCAAAGCCTTCCAGACTCTTAGCTGAGACTTGACTCCCATTTGCAGGAAGAAAATAATGGTTTTGGTCACACCCCTTCAAGCTGCTGACCCAGGGCAAATCACATCATGTCTGTAAGTCTTCTTCATGTGTAGCAATAGTAGCCACTACCAGAATTGATGTGAGAAGTAATCAGACTCATTTGTAAAAGTTATTACACAGTGCTTGGCTCTTTTTATTCTGAAAACAAGGGTCTGCCTTATTCAGTTTTGCACTTTGTGACAAGACCCAGGACAGTGTTTTGTGATAGTTTACATCTCATACACGTTTCCAAAGAAAATAAACATGTAGACTCTAAGCCACAGACTTATGGTTTAGGAATTTGCCTTTTATTGTTAATCAATGAACATGATAGTCTTGAAGACTTTACTGATCCTTAGAGGGTACAAATCATTGTTAAGCAATGTTCTGGACAGAGGCCAGAAACTCTCAGAAACTACCCAATGAGCATCTAGGCATGGTGAGACATACCTATAATCCCAGTGACTTGGGGGCCAAGGCAGGGAGATTGCAAGTTTGGGGCCAGCCTCAGTAGTTTATGAGGCCCTAAGCAACTTAGCAAGACCCTGTCTCAAAATAAAAAATTAGAAGGACTTGGATATAGCTTAGTGATTAAGCCCCACCACGTCTGAGATTCAATCCCCAGTAACAAAAAAAAAAAAAAAGAAAAAAAGAAAAGAAAGAAAAAGAAAAAAAAAGTCACACTGGTTATAAGACAAGCACATTGTCAAGCAAAGAACATATTGCTTAATGTTTGAATCAGCACAGTGCGCAGGTACTGTTGTTACTGTTGTTAGATATTCCCATTTTCTGGATGAGGAAGCTGAGATGCAGAGAAGTTAGACACACAGCTAGTCCTGATCTTGCGACTCTAAATTCTGTCCTCTTAAATCATTAGCCCTACTTTAATTATCATTACTGCTTGGCGTTGCTTTTGAAAAAATGTTCCTCTGGGAGCAGATATTTAATTGAGTGTCAGGAGTGCACAAGATCATGTGTGGTCTACTAAAAACAAGATTCCATTTCAACATGTTCCATTGCCTAACATCCCCAACGCTGCTGTTACTTGTTTGGAGGGGAAAAGAGAGTGAGCCAAATTTCCTTTTGTTTGCAGGTTTTGGTTTGTCCATCTCTTCCAAAAGATATGTCCATGTACTCGTTCATTTTTACTATTTGGCCATGGTTCACTTTAGATTCATGATGACTGATGGATCAAGAAAAATATTTTCTTGACCCTTTTCCCTAGTTAGCACTCTTTTTCCTCTTCTTCAAAACAAAACTTCTTGAGAAAGTTTTCTGTGGTCCTTTGTGTCTTGAACTGGCTCTGGGTTTTACCTCAACATGATACCAAAGCTGTTCTTGTTAGGGAATTGGTCACTTCCAGGTTGCTCAACCTAATATCCCGTCATCCTCAGTCTGCATCTCATTGCAGGGTTTGGTGGCTGATCACGCTTTTTCCTAAGACATGTGCTGTTTCATCTGGCTTCCCAGGCACCAGACTCTTCCAGACTCTTCCCAATCCTTTTGCTGGTTCTCCTACAGCTTTCCAATGTCACACACAGGAGGCCTGAGCCCTCTTCTCTGATCTTTCTATATTGTCTTCTGGAGTTTTTACTTAGTTACTTAGGCAACCTACAGTGACATCTGTATACAGGTGAATCCCACAATGATCTCTCTAGCCTGGACCCCTCCACCAAACTTCATTCTTTTACATCTGCTGTATAGTTGAAGTCTTCATTTTAGCAGGAAACTCAACCTGCTTATGTTCTAAGTCGAGCTCCTGAGCCTGATCCCTGTCCCTCCCTTAGCAGCTCTTAGCCACTTTTCCTGCCCATTGCAAGAATGGTGACTCTGTCTAGCAGTTGCGCAAGGCAGACCACCCTCTCTTTCCCCTTATCTATTCCATGGTAGGCAAATCCCATTCACTGTTCCTTTAAAATACACACCAAATCTGACCTCCTCTACCCCGGGCCCTTTGCAACTTCTCTTGCTTGAGTAATTTTGTACTTTCTACCTGCTGTCACTGCTTCCTCTCTTCTCCCTACCCTTTACTCTAGTCTCAACACAGATACCACAGCCATCCTATTGATGTCAGTCCCCTTATATACCTGTCTTCATGCTGACCTGTGCAGCCTGTGCAATCCAAGTCCCCATCCCTCCTGCCTATTACCTCTTTGATATTCTACTCTTTCCCTTTTGCTCTCTCTGCCCACCCCTACCCCCCCCACACCACATTGTTCCCTTCTTGTCTGGAACATGCCAAAAATGTTCCTTCTAGGGGCTTTGCAGTTTGCTAGATTTCTGTGTGGCTGTCTCCCTAGGGCTTTTCTCATAGGTCAACTTCCTGTGACCCTTCTAGGATCAGTTGATTTTGAAATCCGCCCCCCCCTACACTGCCTGTGTCCCTTTCCTGTATTCCTTTTCCCTGTAGCACTTATCCTCATAGGAGAGTTTGCATATCTGAATATCAGGTAGGCAAGGATCATGTCTATTTTGGTCTTTATTCCTAGCCCTAGAGCACTATATGGCACATTATGGGCGCCTGGTAAATGTCTGAGGAATGAATGTATCCTCCAAATGCTTATTTATTCACTGTGTACAAAGAACAGTGCTCAGAATTGGGAGAGATACAAAAGTAAACCAGTCGTGTATAATGCTCTGAGAGTTCACAGTGGAGAGCAAAGATAAGTGCATGATCCCTACTTCAGAATCTTTATTTCAGTATCGTAGACCCTGTTTTGTTTATTTGAACTACTTGTTGATACTTGTTTGCCCTTTTTAGCATCTCACTGATATAGAGAGGAGTCTGCTTGTTTGAGTACTCATGCACATTGTGTGTAATCATTGACACAGAAAGGTGAGACACTGAAAGAAACATTACCCTGTTGACTATTCAGGAAAGAAATGGACTTAGGCACCAGGGAGGTCTCAGCTGAGCTTTGAGGCGTAGAGGGCTGGGGAAGACCACATGCAGAGATGACCAGGTACCCAGAGACTGGAGCCTTCAGACTCAGCGTGGGGAATGAACACCTTGGTTTTGTTTGTTTCCAAGTCTTCTTGAAGTACAGAATCTCCCTAGAAGGGTGCTATTGGATGGCCTCTGTGGGGTCCTCACAAAGCATAGAAATTCCATAGTAGAGGTTTGGCTGCTGCAGATTTGTGGACTTGACCTGCTGCTGGCAGTTCAAGCAGATATTTCCTCATTTCCTAGTCCTGGCCGGATGACTCTACTGTACTTGAGGATGAACAACCAGAGCATAGTTGTACACTGGTCGTCAGCTGCTTGAAGGGAGATTGACTCTAGAATATTCTGAGTGATCAGCGCGCTCTCGCTCTCGCTCGCTCTCTCTCTCTCTCTCTCTCGCTTTCTCTCTCTCTCTCTCTCTTCAGTTTTCATCTTAATCTCTTGTTTGGTTACAAAGCAAAAACCGTTTCTATAGCGTTCCCCTGGCAGATATGGGCCAGGCTGTGATTCATAGAAGCAGCTCAGGGGTACCAGGTCTAGTGTCCCCAAAGCTGCTGCTGATGGGAATTGTCCGGGAGTCTTAACAGGTACTCCAGGATTTTATCCTCATCTCCAGAGAGTGGACCCAAGCATCAGTGTTTACAAAGGAAAAGTGTCTCAGAATGTGGGGAAATCTCAGAAATGACTGTTCCAGGCAGAAGGCTGGCTATGTCAGTGGTCTCCAAATGCCGAGCTATTCAGAAAAGTAAGAAAACAAAAAAGAAAGAAAAAAGTACACTTGTTTTGCTAGAATTGGGGAAGCTGTCTTAAAAAGGCTACATTTTCAAAAGGATTTTCAGGTACAGGTGGGAGGTTAGGAAGCTGAAGAATACAGAGACTAAAGGTCAAGAGATAGGAGGTGAAAAGGTTAGAAGGACTCACGTGCTGTCAGGAGGGCTCTGGAGGGAGGATGAGAGAGATGTGCATCTGGGGCGGCGGTGCTCCACAGCCTTTGCAGGGGTGCTCACAACATCTGGGATGTCCTTGCCAGGCCCTCCCTCTGGATTTTGAACAGCTGTTCCTGGCAACACCTCCTTCCCCATTTCCTTTCACTGCTGTTCATGGGATGAGGCTCCAGAGCAGCCTCCTGCCCCTGGCTCTCATCTGTTTCTTCAGGAGACATTACCGAATGCCTGATGAGGGCTTTTTTTTTTTTTTTTTAATTAATCTTTTTTTTTTTAATCTCAAAATCCATCTCCCTTTTCTATTACATCCTCCATAGAAATGACTATTCAACTAATTCAAAACCATTTTGAGGACTTGGAAACAGTTTGAGCCAAGAATTCTCTTCGTAGAGCAAACTCCTGTTTCTCTCTGGAGAGTGCATTCAAAATGACACTGTAAGCAAGATGGGCTTCAAGTGGTGTGTGTAATTTAGTGGAGAGAACCAAATTATGTTCTGCTATGATTTGTGGGTCAATTATAAGTTGTTCTTTTCCATTAATTAAAGGAAGAACTCTTTGATTGTTTACTAACCAAACATTTATGACCCTAGGATGTTTTTAAAATGTCCCTTTACAATGATGAAATAGTGTTTCATTTAAAATATTTTACAATTTTCCCCACCACCTTGGCCTCCTGCTACCTTCCTCTTGTCTTTGGCACAAGCAACTCTGTCCTTCATGAACTTGATAAAATGCCTCCTTGGTCTGCTGTAAAAGTAAGAGGCTCTTAAAATTTGTTACATAGTTAAAGCTTCTGTCTTGTTTATTTGAATTGCCTGGTGGTGGATGTTTGCTATTTGTCTAGCATCTCAGAGAGTGCAGAGGAAGTCTGCTTCTTTAATATACACATGTTGGATACAGTTATTGACACATTTTAAAGGTCAAATGGAGCCAGCTCATAAATATGACAGTTAATCCTGAAGTCTATCTGTCTGGGTGAGTCCATTAAAAAGCCAGGAGTGATAAAAACAATGTATGTCCACTTTCCTATTATACTTTCTTTACTTACATATTTAGATTGGTTACTAGTTATTACCTTCTCCCCGCCCCTTTTATCAACTGTGTGATCAGCTTGTCTCCAATTCTGGGCCAATTTCTAGAAGAAGTGTAATTCTCTGGGTCACACTCTTTCTTAACTTGAACATTCCAGAAAAGATGTTCAATGGAATTTTCAGGCCTAAGCATCTTACTTGAGAGAGAGAGAGCTTTATTTATTTATTTTTTAAATCAGAACAAAAATTATGCTAGGGAGGGGCCTGGCTACTGTGCTAGGTGTGAGAGTTTCAAAAATAGATGAAATAGTCCCTGCCCTTGAAGATTGTTCTTATTGCTGATTGAGACAATTTTCATATATCTTGTAGTTTTGTTTTTATTTTTATTGTTCTAAAATACACATAATATAAAATGTACTGTTTTAGTCTTTTTGTGTGTATGCTTGTATAGTGGGGATTGAACCCAGGGTTGCTTTGCCACTGAGCTATAATCCTACCACCTCTTTTATTTTTTTTTATTTTGAGATAGGATCTTGCTAAGTTGTAGAGGCTGGCCTCCATCTTGCAATGCTCCGGAGTCACAGGGATCACAAGTGTGCACACCATAGCCACCATGTTAGCCATTTTTAAGTATTCATATCATTTAAAATATGTGCTCAGCACATTCACATTTTAGTGCATCTATCCCCAGAACTTTCTCATCCCCCCAAATTGGAACACCAGACCCATTTAAGATGCGTTTGAACATGCAAATGACCACAGAGCTGTGGAGACTATAGGAACAGAAATTCCTGGTGTTGACATAGTGTCAGGTCATGGTCATGGGCAGTGATCATCCTGAATGGCCTTCACCCCATCTCCCGATGGTGAATGCCTCTGGGAGTTCTCAGGAAGGACCCAAGGATCAAAGATCCAAGGCTCTTCAGCCTGGCCACTCTATATATAGGCTGACGAACGGGTCTCAGAGAGTACAGAACTAGGGTACCCCTTTCCTGTGACAGGGAGAACTGTGGTCCTCATTGACCCCTCCCCTTTCTAAGCAGGAACGCACACTCTCCTTAGAAGGACTCATGACAGTAGACCCTGGTTACGCCTGTTCATTTACTAGCTGGGCCGCCTGGAACAGCCTAGAAGCAAGCAAGGATTTATGGTCATTGGGGGCAACTGGGCAGCCATAAATCTTGAGCACTGCTTGCTTTGAGACAATGGAGCAAGCTTGCTAGTGTGAAGAGCCATGGGACTCAAAGTAAATCAGTCAGTCACTCCACAGATCATTATGGAGCACCCACCAGGCGTGGGACATTTGTTTTCTCCTTTCATTTGTGTCAATATTTGGCAGGAGTGGGAGCAGCAAAGCATCAGATTTTTGGATCTAATTTTTGTTTCAAGCCTTTTTTTTTTTTTAATCAGCAAGGTTGTTTTGAACTTGTCATCAATCCAAAGTGTTCCCTGCCCAGGAGAAAAATAAACAAAGCTCCAGGGAAAGATTTCATCATGTAACCCCTCTTTCTCTGAATCAAAACATAGATCAGCATAGACTTTATCCCCTAAATTTTACCACCATTTTTTCCTTTGTAAAATAAACGCAGAGTCCATTGGTTTATTAAAATTAAAGCATGGCATCCCTTTCTCTCTTTCCATCTGCCTTTGCTCGTGTGTGCTTGGGGTGTCTGTTTTGGTAGCAAAAGGAGAAGATGTGGGGGAGATGAAAACTTGCTGCCTCTGTAGTCGAAACGTACTTTGTGACTGAATCCAAAGGACAAAATGTGGTTTCTGAAATTATTGGAGTGTGATTGCTGGTTGGTTGCCTGCAGTCTAAGCTGTAAGGTGAAACTGTCCTCATCAGTTCCTGCAGCACCTGTGGAAGAAAGATGAGCGTGTCCCAGTTTTGAAGAAGGGCCTCATGCTCCCACTTACCCCATAGACTTCACCTTCTGCCCTTCACCTACTTAGGCTTGACCTTCTGCCGCTTGCTTCACCCCTTCAGCTACCTGATATGCAACCTCGGGATGACTGGAGGGCTGTGGAAGGGTCACAGGATTGTCAGCTGCCCTTGTCTTCCTCTGCCTTCAAGAGGTGGAAGGTAAAGGAGTCCGTGGGGGAGGAAAGAGCTGGTGAGGCGCCCTGTGTGAGAGGCTCAGCCTCAGGCCCAGCGCACAGGAGCATCCTGACTTTCTAGCTTCTGTTGTGTGTCTAGAAGTTAAACCATGGGCCTCTAACCTCCAACAGTCACTCCCAGAAGATGGCCCCAAACTGCTGTCTCCAGGGGACCTTGTCCTACATGAATTGAACTGAATGTTCACTGCCTGCCTGGGGTCCGTGAATTAGGCCCACAAGCTGATGGGCTGAGTTTGAGGCTGAAAATTGCTGATTTCCATACCGTCAGAGGATGCCTGGTGGTGGGCATGCAGGTGGCTGAAGCAGGGTGAAAGAAGATGCTTGTGTTTCCAGTGTGGAGGCAATCTGGTGTGACATGTGTCCCCCACCTGCCACAGTCAGGGAGGAGGAGGACCAGGCGGTCTGACCCTGTATGCCCCTGCCCTGGCTGCATGGTTGTCAGGTGATCCCTGCCCACGGAGAGGAGAGGAGAGCCCCTGCTGGGTGTGGGTGTGAACGGGTGGGCCCCCTGCTGGAGCGGCCTCTTGCCAACACTTCACCCAGCCTGCCTCGCGCTGGGGTGAAGGCCTACATGGTTCAAAAAATTGTGGAAGATGCTCTTCTTGACTCATTTTCCAAATGGAGGTGCCAACGGGGGCTGAGAAACACTAAGGGGGCCTCAGCAATGCCATCTGTTCACAGAGGGTCTCAGGAGAAGCCAAGACTAGCAGTGGCAGAGTGGCAAGTCCCTCATGGAGACCAGGCAGCCCTGCTGCCCCTCACACTACTGAGCTTCGCTTCCTGGCCAAGGGGCAGGGTTTCCTCAGGCAGCCGCCATCTGCCTCTCTCTTTGCTTTCAGTGTGTTTTTGCCCCCACCCTGCACAAACTGTAGGCATGGGTCTTGCATCTTGCTGATCTTTGAATCCCCAGCACCTACACGGTGCCCAGCCTGAAGTGAGCAGACTGGCATAGCACAAATGAGTATTTCCTCTAAAAGGGGCATGGAGATCAGTGACCATTCAGGAGTGGAGGCTTTCCCTCTTTTTTTTCCCTTGTTATCATCTGCAATGGAATGGTGTCTCTTATTTAAAAGGAACTGAAAGCCTCTTGTTCTCAAACGCTAACGCCGGTGGATCTTCATGGTGGCCTCTCCTGGTTGCCTCAGATCTTAGGTTTCATTGACTTTGAGATGGGTTCCCAGGAATCTGCATTTCTAAACATTCACAGGGGGATTCTGAGGCAGGTTTTCCATGAGTCATGACTTGAAAAAGAGCACTGCAGGCTCTCTGCGGAGGTGTTGGTATGGTTCCCATGTGTTTCTCTAAAATTCAGGTGTTGAGACTGGATGGCCAATGAGATATGATTAAGAGGTGGATTTTTAAGAGGAGCTTGGGCCATGGGTGCTCCTCCATCATGAAAGGGATCAAGGCTCTTATTAAAGGGGCTTCGTGCAGTGTGCAGTGTTGGGCTTGCTTTCCCTTCTGCCTTCTGCCATGTGAGCATGCATCACTCCTCCCCTGGGGTGGGCACCGTCACAGGGGGCCGCCTTGGCAGTGTGATGGTGCCCTCACCAGATGCTGAACCTGCTAGAACCTTAGTGCCTTGGACTTCTCAGCATCCAGAACGGTGAGAACAAATTCTTTATCCATTGGTCTGTGGTACTGCATAATAATGGCACAAATGGACAAAGACAGATGTGCTCTGGGAAGATATTTTTCAAGTGGCTCATTTTCACCTAACTTTTATCTTTGACTTGAGATTTTCCACACTTTGATTTTTTTTGTGCTGCTTTATTTAGTCCACCAGGTACACTGTACAATTATCTTGAGGTCAATTTCAAACTTTCAGCAGCATGGTAAATACCAGTGGAGTACTTTTACAGGAGAACCAAAACAAACAAAGAAACAAACATATAAATAAATATTACTACAGATAAACAATTAAAAACCAATTAAGTTTCTGAAGTATTTAAGTATTCAATTTAATATTAAGTATTTAAGCTCCTGTGATCTTAAATTAACTCTCTTGTCCCCCAGAGGCTGGCAGTTGTCATGGCTACCCCTTTGGTGCCAGGGCCTTCGTTACTTGCCTCTATGGGGCCGTTGCCTCTTCCTTCCCGATAATCTTCACTGAATGCTGTCACCAAGTCTGCAGATTGAGGGTCACTCTTTTCACTAAGTCAGCCTCCCCAGGCCCAGGTGGCACTCTGGGAGTGCTTCCCTTTCCTCTGCTGAGCCGAGGTAGTGGAGTCACCCTCTGACTCGTCTCTCAGCCCAGCCTCTGGCTGTCCTTCCCTTTGGACACTCCTCTCAGGTGCGGATGTGGCCTCCCCTGTGACAGGCCCAGAGCACAACAACAGCCAGAGCCACCACCTCTACTGGATTTGTAACAGGCTAAGCCTGGGCCTTCAGCTGCGGGTTCTCATGTTGCAGAGACGATCAGCCCTTCCTCACTCGCGCTTCTCCCAGGTCTCCGCTGACCCCGAGTCTGTTCATGTCTTACAAGGGGCTGTGGAACCTTGAATGTCTCAAAAGGGTTGTCCTCCTCCAGGTCTCCATGGAGGCCCCAGGTTCTAGGTGTCTGAGGGTGTCTCCCCACTTCCCACACACGGGGGCTGGAGCCGCAGCGTGGCCTGGGAGGCCTCTCGGGCTGCAGGCTGAAGGCTCTGCTGTTTTCTCTTGCTGCTTCGAAGGTCCCTGAAATCAGAGAGGAGAACGCTTTTCCTCAGCTGCGCTGCGCTGCGCTGCGCCCTGAATGGTCATGGCACGAGCCGCCGGGGCTATCCATTTTGGGGTCAGGTTGTCTAGGTGTGAAACCAAGCTGTCAGCCCCAGGGGACAACACATTCAGACCTCCTGTCTATGAATAGAGATGATGGCAATGTCCACCTCAGGGAGCTGCTTGTCCTTTCATTCAAAAAATGGCTACCAAGGGCTGGCTGTGTGCCTGGCACCGTGCAGAGCGCTGCTCTATGGGCTAACAGTACAGAGAGGGGACAGGACAATGTCAAATTGTAACCGTGCAGTCAGTGCAATGAGGGACACAGTGCTATGGAGCAAGCTTCAAGGGGTGGGAGGTTGACCTTGTCACCAGGATGACCAGGGACGTTTTGCCGTAGGACGTGATAGCTGAGGTGGATAATGAGAACAGCATTCCACCCTTGTGCCAAGCATGAGCCCCTCTTTCCCCTGCCTGCCACGTGGTATGTGGAGGCCTAGGTGGGGGCTGTGTCATGGGATAGGAAGGAGTGGCACTGAATGGAAAGGAGCCCGGAAACCCAACACCCTAGGCCTTGCACAGGATGGTTAGAATTTTGGTCTTAGGAGCACTGGGAGGCCATCCAAATGTTCTCAGCAGAATGACAGATTTGTGTTTTTGAAGGTGCTACTTTGGTTACAGAGTGAAAATGGGGTTGGAGGAGGAATGGGAGAGGACGCACAGGAGCTAGTCAGGAGGTCCCTGCAGTAGCTTAGGCAGGGAGTGTTTTGTCTTCCCTGGGGACAGGGGAGGTGGTAAAAAGCACACACTTGGGGACACTGAGATTCAGAACTGATGGTGTTGATCAGATGGTGGAAGGGGTCAGGGCACTATGAAGAGTCACACTTCTGATGTGATGCATGCTCACATGGCAGAAGGCAGAAGGCTCCTTTCCATTCAGTGCCAATCCTTACTATCCCATTACACAACCCCCACTTAGGCCTCCACATACCACTGCCTGTGTAGGGCACACTTGTGACCTTGAAATGGCCATGCCAGTTATTTACAATGAGTGTGCCCCTCCATCTGCTCATTTCACATCCAGGTGTCACCCTCTCACTTTAACAATGGAATCTGACTCAAAGCAGTGGGTTAAAGTGCCAGGGCCCCGTACTCTGATTCTGGTGGTCCTGGCACCAAGCATGAGTCCCTTTTCCCTCCCTGCCATGTGGTGTGAGGGCGGTAAAGAGAGGAACTTTCCATCAGTTCCTCATGCTCATGCAGAACAGCCTAAGGCTTGCCAGCATGAAGTCTGCGTTCCTCCCTCTGTCCCTCCCTAGGCCCGACTGCCACACAGGCACAGAAGAGCAGAGTCTGACCCTGGCAGCTCTTCTCAGATGGAGCCCAGCTCCCTGCTCCATGCTCTCCTGACTTGGCCTTGTCTGCCTCATTCAAAACCCCCTCTGTTCTGAGGTTTGGCCAGGCTCTTGTCTTGCTGGCTGTGACCCTGACTCCTCTCAGCATGGAGTGGGGGTCCCCCTTTTGGCAGAGCAGACTCTGGGTGGCCCAGCGACTCCTTCCTCACTAATGCAGTGCCCCACGGCACCTCCCACAACTTGCTCTGGTTTGGAGGTACAGCTGAACATGGTGAGGAGGGCTAGGTCGGCTTCTTGGCTGAATGTCATTGTCCGAATCGCCTGAGACCTTTTACACGTCCAGATATTATAACAAGCTGCCCAGTGGAATTGGCATCCCCTGTTCCCATGTGCTGTCACCATCCCTGAAGTCATGTTTTTTCTTTTTCCAATTTACAAACTTGATTTTTCAGATGTTTTAAGTTACAGAAACATCGAGCAGGACGTACAAAGAATTCTCATCTACTTGTTCCCACTCCATGCCCTTCCAGTGTCCCCTTTTCTGAACACCTTGCATTAGGGGCACTTGTTGCATGGAGGAGCCAATCTTGACCCATATTATCAGCTGAGGTGTAAGGTTTCCCTTGGGTCCACCATTGGTCTTATACATTCTCTGAGTGTGTGTGTGACCCTCTGGTTGGGTTTGACAGGTATATGATGACTAGCGTCTACCTACAAGATCTCCCAGCATACATCCCATGCTCCTCCTGCCCCACCAGCCCCTGGCAACCACTGTGATGGTCTTTTGATGACTTCCACAGCCTTGTCCTTTTCAGAAGGTCTTGTAGTTGTCACCAGACAGAGAAAGCCTTTCCAGATTTGCATTTAAGGTTCCTCTGTGGCTTTTTGCAGCTTGAAAGTTCATTTTGACAATAGTCATTTAAAACTGGAAAGTGCAGGGTGTCTCCTTGCCACCTGGAGCCTCTGGATGGGGTTCAGTTTCCTTTCAGTCTCCTCCAAATGGCTTTTCCCCATAATCTTCTCAGTCTTAACTCCTCTGCGCACCTGCCAATCACTGGATTTAGTGTTTGGTGTTAGGAAACCCAACACTGCAGAAGCGCCGTTGGATGGCTTAGTTCTCTCTGTTCCACAGCCTCGGGCTGTTCTGCATGAGCATGAGGAATTGCTGGAAAGTTCCTTTCTTTAGCTCCCTCATATCACATGAGAGAGAGGAGAAAGAGGGGATCATGCTTGGTGCCAGGACCACCAGAATCAGAGTATATATTGGCCCTGGCACCCTTGTGGCCTAGATTTGGTAGAATAAGTAGCCATCTTCTCTAAGGAGTGGGCTGTAACAGGCTTCTTCCCATTGTCTTTGTGTGACAGTGGGGTCATTTGAGGGTTCCTAGCCTAAGAGAATCCTGGCCTGCCCTTATGCAGTATCACTAAGAAGAGGTTATGGATCATCTTCTTTCAGTTCAGGCCCCATCCCTAAATCACTGGGAAGCAGGACAGAGCTTCCAGGGCAGGAGATGTGCCTTCCTAGGGACAGGAAAGGCTGTCGCTGCCTCATTCTCTCCTTGGGTGACACCAGCCCTTGGTTTTGGAACATGTCTTTATCCCCCCGCCCCCTGTCCTTTGCCATTGACTGTGGCCCAACACCAGTTTAAGCTACTGGTGGCTTGTCTTTGTCCATTTTCGTGAGCTGCCCAGCGCCTCCTGAGTGAGGGGGAGGGTGCTGTGTTTTCAGGATGTGTGTCTTGATATCTGTGTCCCTGAGCTGCCTGTGTCCCTTGGGTATTCCCATGCAAGTGCTGCTGTGGAGAGCTGGGGTCCTGAGGGCAGGCACAGTGGGCATGAGGATGGTGGCCTTCTGTCCCCTGTATCCAGAGCCATTGGATGCTCTCATTGTCCTTGCCAAACTGTCTTAGTTAAAACTTATTCTCAAAGACCTTATATGGAACAACTTCCTGATGTTCTTGTCACTTTGGCATTGTTAATGACGACCAGCTGTGCACATTTAGTGTTCCTAGGCAAAGACAAGTGTTATTGTTTCCAGAAAGCTCTGCACCTGGGGATTTTTGCTTACATTTTCTTCTCTCTCTCATTTTTTCCTTTTAATCCTGTGGTTTTGAATAAGTTGGAAATGTCTTAGGTCTTCACTTGCAATTTTCAGACATCAGCAGTGAAAGATTCTCTGGAAGAGACACTTGTGTTGACATTCATTATCTTCCTTTATTTTATTTAAAAAATTTAAATTTTAATTATACATGGACACAATATCTTTATTTTGTTTATTTTAATGTGGCACTGAGGATGAAAACCATTGTCTCACATGTGTGAGACAAATGCTCTGCCACTGAGCCACAACCCAAATCCCCTTTATTTATTTTTTTATAAGAAGAATCAGCTAATCAGAGGTGCCCATTCAACTTGGTACCTGCTAAGGTCATATTGGCATGTGTTACATTTGCACTGTGTGACTGGGCACGATCATGCCAGCTCCTCATCCAGCCCTGAGCATTAGATGAAAGGAGAGCTCACCCCAGCTCACACAGGTTGGAGATGGCAGACACCTGGGCCTGGCTCTCTCCATACCCCATGCTTGGGGCACGCCCTACCTGGCCCTGACTGGAGGGGCCTCACTTCTGCTGGAAGCAGGGCAGCCTGTGCAGAGGAGGGAAGACTGAGGTTTGGTCAGTTGGCACTCATGCTGTGCTTTGTTCAGGTGGACTCTCTGGGGTCCTTCTACCCCACAATGAAGTGGCCTCATGAGCCATTTGAAACCACAGGTGACATGCGGGTGTGTCACAAGACATTGGTTAATAATACTGGAAGTGCTAAATAAAGCCTGTGAACCCTCAGAAACTTAGAACATGTTCCAGTGTGTTTGAACAATAAGCCTGCTCTTGCTCACTGTGTCCTACTGTGTCTCGGGCAGGAGGGAAGGGAGGCGTTCTGCACCAGGTGCTGGATGGCATGTGCCCATGCTGCTTCTCCTTTCTGCTGCAGTGGTCACTTGTGTATGCCTCGAATGCTCTGGCAGTGACCCCGAGCTGTGGGGTGCAGGGGATGAAGGTGGGCCAAGACCTGTCTCCTGAGTAGCAAGAACTGCAATTCCTGGAATATTATTGAAAACATCCTTTTGCTTTACTACAGAGTCAAGTTCAGTTGGGCTGTTTTGATATTTTCAAAGGAGGAGTTGGGGGATTTCGCTCTTTGGCTCAGAGCAAATTTCAGCCATTGTGGGTTATTTAAGTTTAAAACAAGCATGTATAAGGGAAATACTGGTCATGTGGCTTCAAACTGAGTCAGTGTACACTTGTTCACCCAGGTTAGTTCTGTTAGGCCTTCCTGCCCTGGGCCCTAGGTGGCTGGGCTGCCTGTGCAGATGTGTGCCTGCCAGGTGCTGGCCTCTGTGCCCACATCAGGCTCCTCCACACCCCTCCTGTTTAGCTGCTGGCTCTCTAAGCCTCAGTCTTGATTTCATTAAGCACCCTCTGTTCCTCATGAGCCACAGTCCAGGTGAGTGCCTTAGTTTCTTTGTTTTGCTGGAGTGCTTTTTCCCAAAATTGGAGATAAAATATGAAGACAGAAGACCCAGTGTGCCAAAATGTCTATGGTTTTTCTTCTTACTTTTGTAAATTGTTGCATTTAGTTCTACATAATAGTGGGATTCGTTATGATTTATGCACACATACACAACACAAAATTTGGCCATTTTCATTCTTTTGATTGACAGTTTAGGAGGAAGTAGATATCAGGGCTGGAAACCATTTCTCTTTAGGATTCTGGAATCATTGCTTGCTATGGATTGGATATGGCTTATCCCTCAAGGTTTATGAGCTGGCAGCTGGGTCCCCAGCATGTCACTGTTGAGGTGGTAGAACCTTTAAGGGGTGGAATATAATTAAGTCACTGGGGTTCCACCCTCATGAACAGATTAATATCAGGCTTGCAAAGTGGGTTGGGTCTCACAGGAGTGGATCAGTTCCTGAGAGAACAACTTGCTACAAAAGAGGGAGCCTGGTCCCTCCCTGGCCTCTTGCTTTCTATCTTGCAATGAGACCTCTCACACACATCTCACCATGGGATGCCATCACAATGAGGCCTCAATAGGATCCTTACCAGGGCCTGCTGGTGCCATGCTCTTATACCTTCAGAACTGTGAGCTAAATACACCTCTTTTCTTTACAAACCATTCAGCCTCATACAATTTGTCATAGCAACAGAAAACAGACTAAGACATTGTTCCTGGCTTTGAGCACTTAATGTTGCTGTTGGGAAGCCTTGGGGCTCAATTCTGTCCTGAATTCTATCCTTCTGTGTGTGACCTGCTTTTCTCCTGAGAGCTTCCATGATCTTGCCTCCACCCCTGATGTTCTGATATTCTGCCATGATGTGCCATAAGTAGGTTCGGCCTCTTTTTAAGTGGAGATAATTTATTGCAGATGCCAGGGCTGATTTCTATGTTTAATATTATAATATTATTTGAATATGTATCACTTAAAGCCAGGTATAAACCTTATGTTTATGGTTCTTCCAACTATAAAATCACATCAGGACTGCAAATTAAATGCAAAATACAATCCATGAGACTGAAATGCACACCATTAATTTACTGTGATAGCTGACTTTATTCCTTTTGTAACAGGGATTAAGTACAGATTGCTTGCAGCTCAGTGTCTTTTGAAGGACAACTTCTGGCTTCGATGGTGTGAATGAGTCACTTATATATATTAAATTTATATATTAAATCTGACCTGTGGCCTTTTTCTCATTAGCTCATGACAACTGACATAATTCTGTTTCATGTGAATGTGTAGACACAGAGTGGGCCCAGCCGGAGTTGGTCGTAGGATGCCCACACAGAGCATTCTGAGAATATGTTTGTGTACAGGAATTTTTTGGAATTATCATTAAAATGAAACACCAAGTGTCAATATTATCATAGTGAGCTCATATAAGGGTTCAGTTCTTATTTCAGGCTTCCTCTGCCTGCTTTCTCCTGGAAGGCTTAGAGAAAGGTGAGCCAGCAGAGGCTTTGGCTATTCTTGGAGAATGTTTGGACAGGCCATAAGAGCTGGTGCATGCCACTCGCCATCGCCGCCTCCTCCTGCTGCCCGTTTGCCAGCTGCCACCTTGCACAGCGGTGGAATCCCACGGTGCTCTACCATCCCTAGTTTGAGACCACTGTTGAGAACTGCTGTTAAGCTGTGTTGATGGGGCTTGAAAGACATGATCCATTTTCAAGCTGAGTTTCAGCCTGAGTAGTTCTGCCCACCGCTCACCGCGAGACCAGGCTGAGTGTTTCATTTTATAAAAGCTCACATGACACCTGCCAGGGCTCAGTGTCGATCTTCTGGTTAGTTGGAAGTGTGTGTGTGTGTGTGTGTGTGTGTGTGTGTGTGTGTGAGCCTGTGCATGGTGTGGCGGGAGTCACGTATGGTCGTGTGTGTGCAGGTGTGCGTCTCCACTGCAGGCCAGCTGTGTTGGGGACTCTGCCTCAGTTCCGGGGCCTGATCTGCTCTGCCTGCCCAGGCTGTGCACCTGGCACTCTACGCTGCAGTGTATCCCTGTGCAGGGCAGCGTGGTCACCCTGCTTCTGCCTAGGAGTTGGGGTGGGGCTGGAAGTGGCTGACTTCTGAACTGTTGGTTGGCTTATGAATGTCCACCAGGTCCCGTGTCCTTGTCATTGCCATTTTCTCCAACACCTCTCAGGCTCAGAACCTGCGTCTTCTCTTTACTTTTTCCTTCTCTTCATCCAACATCCAGGTTATCCCCACTTTGCACCTGTTTTTCCTTCCCTGTTTATTGCTGTTTTAAAATCTTCTGCTCATTCTTTTCATGGCTCGTGCTGTGGCCTGGTGGCTGCATCTCGGCCCCCTCTGCCTCTCACCTTGGGCCTGCGTCAAGGCCAGCTCTTTGCTCTGTTCTTTCCTTCCGGAGTTCAGTGACTACAATCCCTACAGGATGGGGGAAACTGGCAGCCTGTAAGCTGATGCATTTTGTTTGTCCTACACAATCTTTTAAGGAATTGTTAGCCAGTTTTTAAAAATGGAGATTTTTTTTTTATACTGAAAATATCTATTTTGGGCCTTCCCTGAGAGCTTGGAAAATCTGGCAGTACTGAGCACACATCCCCAAAAGGCAACAGAAGGTAGGAGTGAAGTGTTCCCCACTGCCTTTCCTTGGGCCATATTCCTCTAGCGTGCCACACTCTCCACCACTCCTTATATCACCCCCATGTGGTCCATTTGTGTCATCTGTCTGGACTCCATACATTAATATTAGCTTGTGGATCTTTCTACACTCAATACTCAGAATAAACCTTGTATTTTGGCTGCCTGTGCACCATTTGCCTCTTGTGTATATGCTCCCTCCCCCTCTAAGTCTGTCATTCCACAAGCTGACCCACCTCCCCGCTTCCCCCATGAAACCTCCCTGCCTGCCCCAGGTGGAAGTCTTCTCTCTCCCTGAATCACTAAAGCTCAGTGGCTTTTGGTGCCATTGTTTGTTATTTTGTTTATTGGAGTTTGTGCTTCTAGTACCTGTACCCCAGGCCCAGGGCCTCACAGTGTCTCACACCCAATGCCTGGGGCAGAGCGGGTTCTCAAGGGAGGCAGGACCAGATAGATGATGGAGATGATCACAGGCCTCGTGTTGCAGTGAGACTGGAGTTGAGATGAAACTTAGCTCTCCACTTCTGCTGGCAAATGGGGTCTGCACAAGTTACAGGCTTTTGCCGCAGGGAAAACCCATTCTAGTGTTAGCAGCTAATCACAGCCTGCCAGCCTCAGCTCTGAGGGTCCTCACAGCTCTCAATGGCAGGCTGTGTCCTCCAGGGTCACAGCAGACCCCAGCAGCTCACCCCAACAGCTTAGACTGCCCATTTCTTCTTTCAGGTTCTTATCTCCTGAATTGGAAGAATGAAATTCACAGACAAGGAAGAGTGAGTGTAAAAGAGTAGAATTTATTCAAGTGAGAAGAAGAGAGAGAGAGAGAGTTCTCACATAAGGGACCTTATAAGGGTTGCCACTTGAATGTGTAAGTTTAGGGGTTTATATTGCTCTTGGGTCAATGCCATTGTTCATATTTTGCTAATCAAAATATGGTTCTGGAAAAGTACCAGCATGCTGTGGGTTCAAATTTAGGCTCATCAGGACTCAGAAAGTGCCAGTGGTTTTGGTTAGCCCAGTCTGAACTTCCCTTCAGTCTCTGTCAGGATCTGCCCTCACTTCCGTCTCCTCACTACTCACCAGTCAGGGTGGGGCCTCCCTGGTTCACCTCAGCTCTGGCTTACCAGGCTTCGGGCCCACGCCAGCCGCTGGTGCCCACAGCCCACACTCCAGCTTGCGCAGGCCGCCACTCTGCCGCTGCTTCTCAGTGGGGATTCATCAGTATCACCAGGAGGGCCCCTGACTGATGAGGAACTGTGTTAGCTGGTAACCTCCCCCAGTGACTCTGAAGACCACCGTTTCACTTCTTGTCACAACAGCCACTGTTTGGGGAGACATCTTTAATGTGAGGCAAATATCCAAATGCAACCAAACCCTGGTACACTGTGGTGGGTGGCTGTGGGTGTCTTCACTCCCTTGTAAGGGTTTGGCCTGTCACTAAGGAATTTCCGTCCTACTGCTCTAGCATTAATTAATATTTGGAACATAGGGCTGAGGAGACTCTCCCTGGATGCAGAATCTCCAGCAGCAGCGGGAACACCCTGCTCTGTGCTCCTGGCAAGCACGTTGAGCTCTTTCTCCTCCCAGGCCTGAAGAATCTGATTGAGAAAGGAGAGACTCACAGATGGGTGGAAAGTGTTGATGCCTAATGAGGGCCATGATTACTCCATGAGCACTCTGCTTGCTTCAGCTTGCCCAGGGTTTCCCAGCCACATGCCCTTGGGTGGTAGGAGTGACCTTGAGATACCAGGTTCCTTGCCTTCTGTCAGGCCCTTTAGAGAGGGGAAAGGGGCTTTGCTTCCTAATTCTAGGCCAGAGAGCTAGTGGACTGTAGGTCAGCGCTGTCCAGTGGAACCTTCTATGATGACAAAAAGTGTTCTAAGTCTGTGCTTTTTAGTGCAGTAGCTGTTTGGTGCATGTGGCTGGTGTGAGTGAGAATGGAAGTCATCATTGTTATGAATTTAAGTTTAAGTACCACATGTGGTTGCCATAGGGACAGCCCAGATCTCGAGGGTTGGGGAGATAGGTCAAACACAGTACCTTTAACAGAGAGCCCTGTGCGGTCCTAATGAAGGGACATCTGGCTGACTCACAGTGAAAGCCATTTGACCAAGTGTCATCAAAAGTGTGTCAGTAAAGTTTGCAGGAACCGTGTGGCTGTGCTGTTCTGAGGAGAGCATTGGGAACGTACTATTCTTTCACTCCCTTTAAGAATGGTAGACACCAAGCTCCTCTTGGCTGCAGTTCCTTCAACAGCTTTTATATCCAGCTTCCTTTGCTTGATTTCATTAAGCCATGACATAATGTATGCTTTGTGTCTACAGAATATAAATACTGAACCAAGGGACTGGTTGAGGGGAAGAGCAGGAGAAGGTAGGAGGAGGCTTTGTAGACTGTCACAAGGATTGGGACTTGCCGATTCATCTATTTTGTTTGGCTTTTCTTGAATGCAGTTGGCTGAGACCGGCTGGGCTGTTCTGGCCTTGTATGGTGGCTACTAAAGCTACCTGGTATTGTGGATGTAACTGAATTCATCTTGAGCTGCACTTTCCAAAACACAAATGCAGCATTTGCTCAGCTCTTCTTCAGGGTCTGATTCATGATGGCCTTTGCCCTCCACTGGACTGGGCCGTTCTGAGGGTGATTCATCTGTGCTGGGGCCTGCCACCAGCAATCTGTGTTCCTGTTTCTGGGTTGTCAATTCTTTTGTAATCTAGTGAGTTTCTTTGTTGGTGTTTGTGTCCCCAGTGGTCCTTTCCCTGGAAATTCTGGCCAACCTTTGAAAGCTCTGCTGCTTTATCAAGGTACACTTTCAAGTTGTATGGACTGCTCTCTATTTGAGGTCCTCCTAAAAGTTCCTCTTCTTCTCCTACCAGTGTTCCTTTCAACATGATTCCAAATATACACAAAATTAGATGGCTGGACACAAGAACATCTGGACAAGAGAACAACAACATGGTGGAGGGTCAGTGGTGGTGGCCAGGGAGGCTTGCACCTGTAGAGCAAAGCAATACCCAAAGTCCTGGGTGGGGTTTCCAGTGTTCTGGCAACAAAGTGTAGCTTTGAGATCCTTCCGGCATCCTCTTCCCTAATGGAGGCACACTAGTACCCACTTTCCTGACCCGCCCCTGAGGAGTGGTTAAAAAATGACGTCTCATTGGAAACAGCTGCTTTGTATTAGTCTGAGAGGTTGACTGGCTGGATGTGAGTGTGAGATGGCTGGATCCAGGGAAGGACGGCAAAGTCACAGCAGTCCAGCAGCATCCATTCAGAGGCCAGGGATGCCTGTATACATTGGCTCATACAGATGAAGTTCCCAGGACAAGGAAGGTACCCTCAGCTATTCTCAAAGTCATATTCATACCCCTCACCTTGATATCCTGGGAAACCAGGTGATTGTGTTTTAAGTTTATTTTATAATACCTTAGAAATAATCACCAGTGCTCTGGTTGTCTTATCTGTGTGTCAGGTACTATTCTGATGGCTTGATATCAAATAACTAATTTAATCCATGCATCAAAGTCAGTTGGCATTTAATATATCATTTATATGTCATTAATTATCATTTATATACAGAATAACTTGCCCTGGAGTCACAACTGGCCTTGACCCAGCTGCCAGATTCCCAGAATCCATGTCCTAGCAAGAGAAAGGTCACCTTGCAGGCTGACTCTTGTCAAAACATTGAAGCTTCCTACTGCTAGATCACCAGTTTCCACTAATAGGTAAATTATCATTAAGTGCAGATATGAAAATACAAAACCTCATCCTGAACCAGCCTCTCTTCGTGGTTTCCAGGGCTGTGTGCTTCCTCAACCCATGCTCAGTTCACAGGGAGTGTGTGTGTGTGTGTGTGTGTGTGTTGGGGGGGGTGCTCTTGGAGGAAGAGCATCTTTCCCAGAGTCTCCCTGGGTCTCAGTTGGATCACACATCCTCTTCAAATCAGAAATGGCTGGGGCATTGCTAATGCCCCAGAACCTGTGGTGGTATCACGGGGTCTCGGGGTATTCCCAGACCCTGAGCTCTGAAGGGACATGTGGGTCAGTTCATAAAGACTGAGTAGGCAGAGAGGGGTAGATGCTGGGTGGGAAACTGCAACTCTTCCCACCCGGTCTGTGGTCTGCCTGCCCAGCCATTGTACACACAGGTATGATCTGTTAGCAAGTAGAAAATTGTCATTTCTGAATAGCACTTTTTTGTTTTGTGACTCTTAAAGCTCTTGACTCCCTCCCTTCCTCCGTCCCTCTGTGGTTTTCTCCCTTCCCTCCTTTCCCCCTTTTCTCTTTCCCCTCCTTCCCCATCCCCTCTTCCCCTTTCTTATCCTCTCCCATTCCCCTCCTCTTCCCTGAAGTATCTCCTTCCCTTTCTTACCCCTCATCCCCTTTCCATAGATAACATAGTCATTTATTTAACTCAACTAAATTGATTTGGCACAATATACATTTTCCCATAAATAAAATGCCTTAATTTTTGCCCACAGGAAGAAGAAATGCCAGACGTGGAAATCGATATCGACGACCTTCTTGATGCAGACAGTGAGGAAGAGAGAGCATTAAAACTACAGGTAAGCTGCTCTCAAGATATTCAAGATATGTCTAGCCTCAGATGTTTGAATCCATTTGGTCTCCAAGGCTTTGCCAGAGCTGAATCTGCCCCGTGGGGGCATTGGTACCAGGGCTTGGGTGGGGGCATTTTGCAGAGAGGGAAGCGCAGGGTCTTCACTGCTGGGTCTTCGCCCTCATAAGCTGCATCTCTGATGATAAATCAGCTCTTGACTGTAGTCTGCTCTCTAACACCTTTTGGGTGTGACCTTCTCCAGTTTCATTTTATTGGAAGAGGGCTGGTTTCACCTCCAAAGATCATTTTTCAGGGAGGATAGTGGTGCCCACAGCATATAAGAGGGAGATGAACTGAGTGGGACTGGGACTGTCCAAGCCCAGAGGTGGATTGTATCATGCTTGACATTAATTTCTGGATTAGTTTGCTTATGGCATAATTCTATTTAGTAAGATACCTTTTAACAGATCTCACCTGACAGCATTCTAGCAAATTGATCGGGGTGCCAACGTCTGTTTTCCTAGTGGAAAGCAATAAAATAGGTGCAGTCTTTCCCACGGGAGGCCAAATCTATCATTTAAAAATTGCATTTGGAAATTTCGAAAACTAATTAACCTTTAACCTGCCATTGTTCTTAATGTCCACGGATAATTACTGTTAATGGTTATTACCAATGATGAATGGTCGTAAAGCAATTCAAAGGGCACATTTTAATGCATTGATATGTTTAATGTATTAGTAATTACTAGTGTCCCTCAAATGGTGGACAGCCTCAGTTGTAATGATTATTTCTTGTGGGTAGATTTAGTTGGAAGACAATAGCATCTTAGTTATAAAAGTTAAAAAAAAAAGATAAGGTAGATACCAGTTATGTAGGAAGTAGAGTGACATTAAAAGGTTGTTTTAAAACCAAGAACTTGAAAGGGGCTTTCTTAGCTGTCATTCCCCCACCTTGATTCCCAGCTGAGACATGGAACCTGAGGAGATTGGGTCCTAAGCTGACCTGTGGCTGAATTATGACCAAGCTCCCTCTCCAGGTCCACTGTGATCACCACCCTCTTGCACAGGTGATCTCAACTTCAAGTTTATACAATTTAATATTAACAAAGTATACAGCCCAAAGGAAAGGTGGACATGCACCAGGTAGGTGGGTTAGAGGATCCCTCTGGTTCAGTTAATGCAAGAACAATGTAGTGGGGCATTCACTTCCTGTTAAGGGTCATCCTGGGTTGAGCTTCAGAGTCAGTATGCATCTCTCTGCAGACTAGAACCTGATGGTCACTTTCATTTCCCCCTGATTTTTTAAAGTAAGTCCTTCTCCTCAGTGGTGCTCATAGTCTAGTCAATGGTTGGGTTTGTTTTCAATGCTATATGAGCATAAAAACCCTGTCTTTTTCTATTTTAATACTTTCTAAAGTAAAGGTGTGCATGCATGTATGTGCATCCTTGCATATTTTAATATGTTCAAATGACCAGCTGGTGTTGAAATAAAGTTTGATTGTGGATAACCAATATGAGGTCTTGATTTATCATTGTAAAAATAATAGTATAGAGACAAAATGATTTTAATTGGATTTTAAAAGTGGCATTGAATTTTAAAATAATAAAACTGATTTTCCATGTGTTTAATTCCAGGAAGCTCTTGTAGACTGCTACAAACCAACAGAGGTAAACAAATCACTTTTCCTAAATGTGATGTTTGAATTGGTTTTTATTAAAACAATTTGTCTGTTTTTAATGCTAAATCACAGTAGATGAATGCTAATCGACTGTTACTATCTATGAATGCGTATGTTTCACAGTACAACTTCATTATTTCTAAGCTTAAAATGTCTAGTTCAGGAAGACTTAAAACTAATGGAATGGGGTGTGTTGCTTGCTTTAGATAAAAGCCAGACTTCAAAGAAAATTGTGAAACGGTATATAATCATTGTAAAATTTTAGATTTATTACTGGAGAATATATCCTTTCAGTTTATAGGCATATATTTTTTAAAAACTTAAAGCTGATTCTGTTTTTTCAAAAGAATTATCTTTATTGAGAGAAAAATGTTATGCTTTGTTTAGGTATTTATAGTATATGTAAATATTAGTATAAAAACAATTGTTATTAATTGGAATAAATTGAGGTATTTAATATAGACTCTGATGACTGAAAGCAAGAACATGGTAGAGATTAATCTGAAAATATTAGCAAAAGAAGTACTTTAGGTTAGTTCCTGTGATAAATCGGAGGCATTGGAAGATTCATCAGATGTTTTATAATTTGTTGTAATATAAAAGCAATTGATGGTAAGTCTTGTGATTTTTGAAGTGGTATATTACAAAGGGAGAAGAAAACATTTTTATGAGTGTGTAAGATTTCAACAATAAAGATGTTTATGATTATTTGGTTTGAGGTAATTACTATTTGAGTTGTATTCCTACAGCCTTCACTTTTGATTACATCTTGTAGTCACAGAGATTTTAAATTTTAGTTATTAAGATATATACTTTTAGTCAATGTAATACATATTCATACTTTTGAAAACCAAAAAAATATTATAAGGCTCATAAAGAAAAAAATAGTGTGTTTCTCCATTTCTTGGCTCCATCTTTATAGGGATATATATATATATATATATATATAT
>NW_025999842.1:64736887-64747765 GCF_001458135.2 Marmota marmota marmota
ATATATATATATATATATATATATATATATATATATATATATATATATATATATATATATATATCTATCTATCTATCTATCTCCATCCCTGTAATGGATGTTATATCCCTGTAAAGAATATTTTTTTAGTGCAAAGTGAACTACAGAACTCTGAAAAAATGGGTATATATATATATACACACACACACACACACATACACACATATATATTTACAAATATATATATATATATATTTATCCACACATTTATGTTTATGTGTATATATATGTGTTATATATATATATATATGTGTGTGTTATTATATTTATATGTGATATATAAATATATCACATATAAATATATTAACACCTTTACTTCCCTGTTATTTGCTCTTTTATCCTAAACATGCATTTACTATTTCTTCTTTGTTTATTGACTACATGCATTTACTATTTCTTCTTTGTTTATTGACTTAAGGGGAAAGATGATAGCACTTTTACTCTTCACACAATTTCTTTCCATCCATTCCACAATAAAATTATATAACAGTATTTTGTTAAATTAGTAGTTGAGAGTAATAATATTATGATTTAAAAAATATTTTTCATTACTGAGCCCACAATATCATACGACCATGACTCCTCTCTTATATAGCTCTTTGTTTTCCTGGAGTTGATAACTGCCTTGCCTTTTATTTTGTCTAGTACCTATTGCTATTTTATTGCTCCAGTGTTTTTGTCAAACATGTAATATATTTCCTCTGTGCTTAAACACTTCATTGCCATCTTCCTACCTCCAGACTTTTTTTCTGGAGCATCTGTACAATCTGGAATAAAAACTTTACTTACAGTTATTTGGGGAGTTAATATGAGCTAAAACAATTGGTTATTTGGAGAGTGGTTTTAAACTCTTGTGGTGAGTTAGAAGAGACAGGTAGGACTGTAGACAAGACAGTGATGGATTATGCAGAATAACCAGGTGATGTGGGGGTGAAGAGGTTGCTGCTCAGGGCACCTGGACTGGATACAGAAATGGCGTTTACTCATTTGCTTATTCCCTTTTGCTTCAGTACTCACCCAGGTGAGAAGTTCCTTTTGTTTATTTAGGTGAGAAGGTTTGGACTTGCAGATTTCTCTTCTGATTGGCTCCACAGGCGCCCGTCAGTGGACACCCCATTTTCTCACTGTTTCTCAATGAGCCCTGTTCTCCCTCCCCCACCCCACCTTCCAGTCTTTGCAGTGTCCAGGGAACAACAAATTTACAATGTTTAACAGTCATGCAATTAAAGGAAGATGGTGGGTTTGCCCCTGGAACAAAAATCTCCTCAGCTAGTTTTGATGTGGAGGCTTAAGGATGAAAGGATATAATATTTGAATATTCTTCAGAGTTTTGAAAGAAGAAAGGAGGAAAATAAGCTGGAGCTTCCAAGTGAATATCTCTGTGTTCTTTTTTTAGCTCATGGTTTCTAGGAATGGAAATGCTGTGAAATGCTGAGAAATTTCATTTAATTTTGTGTATTTGTGAAAGGATCATTTCAGAAAGGCGGGGGGCAGTTTTGCCTTTGAGACAATGTTCATAAGAAATAGGTTTTTCTGGCACCTGGATTGTGAGATAAGAGTAATACCTTCTACTTTTCCAGAGTTCTGTAGTTCACATTGCACTAACTTCCTTTATCTTATTTGGGACTCACAATGATCACTTAACGTGAAGAGGGTTTGAGTAACTTACCCAGGATGCCAGAGCAGTGAGCAAGCAAACCAGGACTCCACCTGAGTTTCTGACACCTGATCTTGTGCTTTGTCTGCAGTCTTCCTAAACTACTTAACTCAACAAGAGATTTAGGACCTTAAAGGACCTTGTCCTATCTGAACTAAATGCTTAACAATTGATGATATCCTTAAAAATCGCTGTCTCTGGAGGTGTGATATTTGATCAAAATTATTTTACATACAATTAGTATACCACTTTCAAGTTAGGAATGTAAGCAAGATGTCTTTGCTGACTCAGATATATTTATTTATAGTCTCATTGTGGAAGTAGGGTAGGTGGTAGAAAAAAACACCAAACTTCGAGTCAAGAGATTCACAGCAGTGCCAGTATTAGCTGTGTGACTATAAGCAGTTTTATTTTTAGCTTCTCTGAGCTAGTTTCCTCATGTGTAAAATGGAGGTAGTCATAACAGAGACTTCATCAATCTTGTCTTTGATGTATCTAAAACCAATTGGATTTAGTAAGAACTATATGCTATTTAGTAAGAATTATTTAGTAAGAACTATAATTATTAAGCATTTAATATGCCAGGCACTGATCTAATCTTATATTAACTCATTTAATCTTTTTTTTTCATAAAAGTTTCAAACATTTACTCAATCATCCATAACTTTAAAAATGTTTTAGTAGATTTCATTTTAGAGCAGGGTGTAGGTACATAGTGAACTTGATCAGAAGGTAGAGATTTCTTATATACAACCCGTACAACCTCTGCCATTCCCCCACTCTCAAGATCTCCTACCAGAGTGGTGCATTTGTTACTATTGATGAACCCACACTGCATATCATGATCACCCAAAATGCATAGTTCACATCAGGGCTCACTCTTGTTATTTTGCTTTTTTTATGGGTTTTAACAAACATATAATGACACACATATCCACCATTGCAGTATTCATCAGAGCAATTCTCATTACCCTAAAAATTCTGTGCTCTGCCTGTTCATCCTTCCTTTCCTCTCACCTCAGATAACCACAGATGTTTTTACTATCTCCATAGTTTTACATTTTTCAAAGTGCCATATTCGAATCATATAGCATGTAGCCTTTCCAAACTGGTGTATTTTCCTTATAATATGCATTTAAATTTGCTCCGTGTCTTTTCATTGCTTGTTAGCACATTTTTCTTTTTTAGTGCTGAAAAATATTTCATTGTCTGAATGTATCATAGTTTATTTATTCATCTACTGAAGCACATCTTGGTTGCTTCCAAGTATTGGCAATTATAAATAAAGTTGCTATGTGCATTCTTATTCAGGTTTTTGTAGCAGTGTTTCAATGTCCTTTGTGTAAATCTCAAGGAATTGCAGTTGCTGTGTTCTATGGGAAGAGTAGGTTTAGTTTTGTAAGAAACCATCAGACTCTTATGATATTGTTGTACCATTTTCCTATCATTTTCAAGTTAGGAATGTAACTTGAAATAAGAGTAAAATATCATTGAATGAAATATCATTGCTTTAAATTGCATTTCCCTGATGTATAATTTGGAGCATCTATTTACATGTTTTTCAACTGTATGTCTTTTTAGGTGGGGTGTCTGTTAATGTCTCTGGTTCATTTTTTAACCAGGTTATTTTTTATTATTGAATTATTAAAATCTGGGGGTGTGGCTCAGTGGTGTGGCTCTAGTCTAACATGTATAAGGCCCTGAATTCAATCTCCAGCACCACACACCAAAAACTTCCTTTGTATATTTGGCTAACAGCTCTTTATCTCATTTATCTCCTGCAAATACATTCTCCCAGTCTGCAGCTTCTCTTTTTATTCTCTTGACAATGTATTTCTTAGAGCAGAAAAATTTTATTTTGATTAAATCCAGCTTATCATTTCTTGTCAATCTTGTCTTTGATGTATCTAAAACCAATTGCCAAAGAGTAGACCATCTGGATTTTTTCCAATGACATCTTTGAAGAGTTTTATATACTTACTTTTTACAATTAGATCTATGTATGATGCATGTGGATATTTGCTTGTCTCAGCACCATTTGTTGATGGTGGCTTTCTTGTATATATTCTTGATCCTTCATAAAAAAATCAATTGATTTTATTCATGTGGGCCTATTATGTTCCATAGATCAATTTGTTTTTTCTTTCGTCAGTTCCACACTGTTTTGATTACTGTAGCTTTATAGCAAGTCTTGAAGTTAGCTAGTGTCAGTTCTCTGAACTTATTCTTCTCTTCCAATATTGTATTAGTTATTCTGACTCTTTTACCTCTCCATATACACTTTGGAATTAGTTTATTTTGACTGAGATTGCATTAATCTATAGGTCAAGCTGAGAAGTGCTCACATTTTGATAATATTGAGTCTTCCTGTCCACAAACATGGAATATCTCTCCACCCATTTCTATTGAGATAGCCTCGAACTTAGACTTGTTCTCCAGCTTCATCCAGTCTACTATTGAGTCTATCAAGGGCATTTTTCATTTCTATTACACTGTTTTTGATCTTTGCAATTGCATTTTGGTTTTAGAACACCCATTTCTCTGCTTGCATTGCTGTCTGTTTTTGCAAGCTGCCTCCTTTATTCATTGGATTCCTTAGCACTAATCATAGTTGTTTTAGATTCCCAAGTTCATCATTCCAACATCCCCACTATATCTGAGTCTGGTTGTAATGATCGCTCTTTCTCTTTGAATAATGATTTTTGCCTTTTACTTTTGTAATTTTTCTTGCTATCTGGACAGGATGAATTGGGTAAAATGAACTGCTGAAAACAGTCCTTTAGTAATGTGGAGTTAAGGTTTGGGGAAGGAAACATTCTGTAGTCCTGTGCTTAGGACCTAATCTTCATTGAACCTGCGTCCCTGGACTGTAAACTTCACAGGTGCTTCTCATCTCTCCCTACACCATACACCCTACTCCCTTTAGTTGGCACAGATGGCTAGAACCAGCAGGAGTTGGTATTTCCCTTTCTCTAAGTCAGGCTCTGATAAAATCCAGCAGGGTAGGCTCAGGTTGGTTTTTCCCAAGTACAGTATTTGTTAAGAATAAAATGCTCCAGTGTATTTCATATTGTTCTTTTTTTTCTTCTCCTGCCAGAAGCACAAAGGAATTTTTCTCTGATGTTCAATGTGAAGATCTTAGAGGTGAACTCACAAAATATGGGGAGCCCTCATAACTGAGTCTCCTTGGAGTTTTAATCCCTCAGATTTGTCCACTCTGATTCTAGCAATTTCTCAATTGCAGTTGATGTTTCCTGCCATGGCTCTGGTTCCCACAGAAGTTGCTGACTGTGGTTTCTGCTCCAGTGAGTTGGGATTCTCTGTATTCACCTGTCAGCCTCTCTACAGCATTATGTGCCCTATGACTTCACTGCTCTTATGAATCCAAAAAACATTGTTGATTTTTGAGTTTGTTCAGCTTGGTAGGATGGAGTGGTGATATCTAAGCTTCTTGCATGCCTGAATGGAAAGAGGAAGTTTTACTTAATCTTCAAGTCAAAGCTATGAGAAGGACAGAATTGTTATCAGTTACATAATGTAGGGCATGGAAGAATTGCACAAGGTCACACAGTTGGTAAGTGGAGAAGTCAGGGTACATATGAAAGTATCTAACATAAAGCTTGGCATGTATGCCCTTAACATGTTAGTTGAACCTGATTCTGTTTAAAGTAATGCTTCTCTACCACATGTTCAAGATACAAAATGCCCCAATTCACCAAAAGGTATCCTTGAATTATTAAATTTGGTGATTGTACTTTAAGGAATCTGCTAATTTCTTAGATGTGATATTGGTTTGGTTCATCACCTTCTGTCATATAGTTTGGGTCTGTGGTTTTCTCCTGTGTAGGTCACTGGCTAATAGGAGAAGGTCATCTGTTTTTCCATTCGATTCATGTTCAAACTGTGGACTCTTAACATATAATATTTTTTCTGAGTTGGATACATTAAAACCCAGCAATATAATTTTGGTCACCATAGTAAGGTGTTAGTGATTGATTAATAAGGACACTTGTTTTATTACTTTCCCCTTAAGTAAATGCAATTTTGGATGTTTCTGTATGATGCGGAAGAAAAGAAGTTTTGTATTGAGGATATTACATGGATTTGAATAATATGTAGTGATGTCCTAATTGTACAAATTAGGGGTCGGGGTGGGCACCTACTGCCAAGCCAGGGAGAAACTTCTTTGCCTGTTTCTCACTCTTTACTTGCATAGTTTCCAACTCTTGGGATCATACAGGAGTACTTCCTTTGTACTAAGATGACAAACAGAAAGCACGCTTGCTCTTGGCTGGAGGGCATCTGTCTTGTCATCTGTTGGTGGAGTTGTCAGGCCAATTAATGGACTTTTTAAAAAAGTCTCTGTTTATAGTTGAAGGTTTTTCTTTCTGTGCATTTATTTCATTTTTTGAACTGTGCACCCAGAGTTCACTAGGATGACTCAGTCTGGGAGTAGGTGGCAAGAGGCATTTCAAGTTCCAGTGATCTGGTAGGTCATGGAAATGTCATGGCCGTGCTATGGTATGGGTGATCCTGGTTTATAAATAGAAATTGACCAGTGTATTCTGAAAGACAGGCCTGCTCTGTTCTGCCTGTGTTGGTAGTAGCAAGGCAAACCCACCTTTTACCCTGATGGACTTTGCCAGGGGCCATGGTCAACTCATCCTGTTCACATCAGTTTGCTATTCATTTAGCATCTTAATCTATCTCTTAACATTACTGTTCGTTTTTTGTATATATGGAAGAAGTCCTTCACTGAGCTAATGACAGTGAGAATATCTAAATGTGTTAGTTACAACACATAAACCAGCAAGTTCACTACATTCCCTTCATTCATTTACTCAGCAAATGTTCATGGAATATCTGTGGGTCTCTGATCTAAGGACCAGGACGTGGAAGTGCCTATCTACATCCATATATAAAACCATGGCTTAGAAAGCCACATAACTTCAATGAGAATTTAAACACTCAAAGACTATTTAGACTCATAAAAGGACTAAAATGCCAGGTTTTCAGCTCATTCAATGGTCCTCTAAGTCAGGAACCAAATTGCTTGCCAGAATGTGGTTGTAGGGACCTGCTGTTGCTGGAGGAGCAGCCACGTTACTCAGTTTAATGGGTCTGAGTGTCCATAGGCAGGGATACCCCTCTCTCAGGCAGACCCTTTCCATCTGGCCCCTTCTGGGGCTCCTGCCCAAAAGACTACACTCTTGGGCTGGGGTGATGAACAAGAGCTTGAGTGAGAGATTAATGAGTGAAAAAGATGTCACCTTTTAAAAGGTGACACCCTTCCAAAAATCCTCAGATAATTTTTTGCATATCCCTGGTTAAAAAAAAACTTGTAAAAAGTGTCACAATATATTTATGAATATTTTTTTAAAGGGGCGGTTGTGACCTTCAAAACAATGTTTCTGAACAGAGAGAGAATTGAGTGCTTCCAACAAAAGACCAAAGTCAGATGAAAACTGCTCTCTAGCAGTGTGGCTCTTGGCTGAGAAGGCCCTGCAATGTTTTAGTGTAATTAGGCAGCTAGGTGTTAAAGCAGTGGGACTTATTAGCCAGAAACATACAGTTTTTCCTGGTAGCCAAAAGCATCTTGGGCCTCGTCTGCCAGTTGCTCACACATTTTCTTTTGGACTCTTCATTGCCCACCATCTCTTCTGCTCAGATCAAAAGCCAAGTGCATGCTGGAGCTGGGATTTGGATCCACTTTTAGCCTGAATCCTCTGCTCTTTCTACTTCCCATTGCCTTTCTCTGAGTTCACATGAGAGGAACGCAAGCTTCACTCGGGAATATTTATAAAACCTAATAGGATTGTCTCCATTAGGGAAGCCAACCCGGAATTGTTAAGTAAGCTTGCCATAGGAGTACAGTCATGAAAAACATTTCTTCACTTATTTCCTGATCTTTATTCAACACTTTTTGCAGAGTTAGGGAATAGTCCGCAAGACTGTCCTCACTTCTGACACCAATTGTAAGTTTAAGGGTTCCCAAGATCAACCTCAGATTTGATAATTCACTAGAGGAGCGCACAGAACTCATTGAGATTGGTTATTATCACATTCCCAGTTGATTACAGTAAAAAGTTACAAATTAGAATCAGCCAAGGGAAGAGACTCATAGGCTTAAGTCAGGGAAATTCCCCAAAATGGAGCTTCCAGGTGTCTCCTCCCCATGGAATTGACAGATTTAATTTTCTCAGCAATTGTGTACATGCAGAGTAACCACCAGGAAGCTCCTGAGCCTGGGTGTCTGGAGTTTGGTCACATTAGCATGGTTGACTGCCCACATGGCTGCCCGCAGCTGTAGCTGAATCGACATGACCCAAAGCACCCAGTCTGAATCACCTTGTTAGACAATCTGGTGTGACTCAATCCCCCCAGGGAAACAAAAACTTTTTTGGGGGGTGGGGAGAGTGCAGAAGTTCTAAGGGTTTGAAGCTCACTTCTCAGGAGCTGAGGGCAGAGACCAGATTATCTTTTTTGACAAGGCTAAGATCTTTACCACATGCTTTTTAGACACAGGATGACCCTGCTTATGGTGATGGTGATAAAAACAGTGACATAAGGAAAGATAACATACTGTCATGGGAAAAGCCACATGTGTCTTGCTTTTGGTGGCCCTGCCCCCAATAATTAATGATGCCAATTTTTTTTTTTTTTAAGAAAGAGTGAGAGAGGGGAGAGAGAGAGAGAGAGAGAGAGAGAGAGAATTTTTAATATTTTTATTTTTTAGTTTTCGGCGGACACAACATCTTTGTATGTGGTGCTGAGGATCGAACCCGGGCCGCACGCATGCCAGGCGAGCGTGCTACCGCTTGAGCCACATCCCCAGCCCAATGATGCCAATTTTTTAAAGACATGGTGGACAAAGCACAGATTTTATATGGAGCTGGACCTGGATGACATTTTCTAATGATCAATTATGATTTTAGGATCTTTTCTTTGTCACTAAATTCAGAAAGGTCATGCCTATATTAAAAACAGATCTACCTTCCTTCCCTATATTTAGACTTATCTGGACAGAAAAAAAAACATGAATTAAAGATGATTTAACACATAATATTTGGTTTTCTATATTTTTGACAAAGACAGGATCAAACCAAATCCAAAAGTCTTTGAAAATGCATTTCCTTTCTTTAGACAAGATTCAGGTATTTGAAGTTGTGAGAAAACGTTAACAACAGGGACACCATTTTGTGACCCAGACCCTATCCTGTGCTGTGGTGACCTCTGTGGACTTGCTGACATGCCACAGGAAAAGTTATTTGCTGAGAAGGAACGTCCTGAGGATTGTATAAACCAAACTCTTTCCTAGAAAAATGCAGCCAATTAGCTGGAAGTCAATTGATCCCCCAATCCTGTGTGATAAACATCTGAGTGACCCACTTAACTTCCTCTTTCTTTCAGAGCACCCTCTGAATCCCTCCTTAATGGGGTACATTCTGGTTTCTGCAGGAATCTGTGCTTCCAAAGTTGGAATTGTAGGACCACAAATAAATGCTTTTTTGCTTCACAGATAACCTCCTTGGATGTGATGGGAAATAATATTCTCTTTCATGGATAATGGGAATCTAGGTGAAATGACTTAGTTTCCTTTGCAATAACTCAGTGAGAGATTATAATTTTGCTGAATTTACTCCATGAATTATTCTCTATGGTAAGATTACTTAGGGGAATTTTATTTTGTGTTGCCTGAATTGCAAATGTAAAGACTCTGAGAAACCTGTTAGTAAGGAAGGAAAGAATTAAGAGCATAAGGTTGAAAATGGTGATTGCAGGTGGCTCCCCCCCGACCCCTGGCACACCACTAAAGGTTGGAATTTAGGTAAAAAATAAATTAAGAGTGGTGGACTGCATGTCTAAGATAGAGTAATGGGACTGTTCTCACAGCAGAACAAATTCATCTTTACAGGCAGATAGTCAGGAAAATAAATGGATAATATCGTATCAGTGGCGTTAAGTTAAAGGAGGGAAGGAAAAGCCAGCATGTAGCCAAGGCCTTCAGGAAGTGGTGTTGGCAAAGGCCATTACATTATGATCCTAACAGGATCATAAGCCTCTTTTCAGATAATAAAAAATAGAATCAGTTCTGGTGTGCCCTGTCAGCAAACGAGCCTCTCTAAAGACAAGGCGTCCTCTCCTCCCCCAAGAAGAGGGGAAACTGAATGTCTCAGGGGTGAGTGACACGGGTGGAGCTTGCTATGGCACAGTCCTTACACGCCCAAAGCAGGGTTCGTCTGTTCTGATTCACTTTGTGGCCCGTGGGCGACCTGAGTGGTCAAGGTGACTAAAATTTACAGCATGATTTTTCAGTGCCTCTCTGGTTCGCTGGGTGACAGCTTTTGCCATTTGGAATGGTTTTCAGGTGTTACCTTCATCTTTTTGAAGAGGTACATCCTACGCTTCTGGAATTTTCTTCACTCATCTAAACTTTGGTGGATTGGAAATTCTTCTCTGCTTCCATCCCATTCGTACCTTTCCAAGTGTGTCAGAATTTTTGACAAAATACCTGATAAAATCAAATTAGAGGAATTAAAGACTTATTTTGGCTCATAGTTTCAAAAGAATCCGGGATCACCCGGCTCTGTTGCTTCTAGGCACAAGATGAGGCAGAATATCACACGGAGAGAATGTGGTGGAGCAAAGCTGCTCACCTCTTGGTGGACAGGAGGGAGAGAGAGAGTGGAAGGGGCTGAGGACCAGACATCCCCTTCCAGGGTATACTAGAGTAACCTGCTTCTCTAATTAGGCCCCAAGTCCTACAGTTTCCACCACCTCCCTGTTCAATTATGAACCATCAGTGGGTTAATCCACTGTTGAGATCAGAACCCTTATGATCCATTCACTTTCCAAAGGCCCCACCTCTGAGTGCTGCTGCTTTGGTGACCACACCTTCAACACATGAGCCTTTGGGGAGCATTTCATATCCAAAGCATAACAGCACACTCCCATCTCGGCTATTGAATGTCAGACTTTTTGGAAGAAGCATAAGGCAGCTACTTAGAATTTGTACTCAAGTTGACTAGATTTGCACTAAGTTGGAGTGAGACTGGGGGCAGGGCAGAGGCAAGTTTAAGGTGGTGATTGGTCTGGGGAGAAAGAGGAGATGGTACACAGGTGGGTCCTGAGAGCCGTGTGATCCCCACCTTTGGAATCCTCCCCTGCTAGTCCCCCCCCTC